>NW_019416441.1:251415-292006 GCF_000390285.2 Anoplophora glabripennis
GATAATTCATCAGAATATTCAGAGGATGAATTTTAATATACCTACTTTTTTATTTTCTTTATTGTACATTTATACAACACTACATTTACTCACCATAATTTGAATTTTCAAAATACATATATTTTTGTGTGGAATAAAAGTCTATTCATTAAATTTAAATAAATATTTTGATAATAATATTGAATAATTTTATTTGAATTACTAAAAACCCTCTTAACCCGGTTATGATGCTTAAAGTAGCCTCATGTTTTGAAATGCTGTTTTTATATTGTTTACTTCTAAGAGAAATGGACCGAGAAATTGAAGCGGCATAGACAAAGACGGATTGTTGGGGATTACACTTTAGTTACCTGCTACAATTTAGTACAGTCCGATCGCACAAAGTTTTTTTAAAAGTACACCTCATCCTATACCGATAATATAAAAATATTGAATATAAGCACCAGTACTACATTTATTTACGATTTGCACACATAATAAGCTTTTATTACTCTCTTTCAATTTTAAACAGACTATAGCACCTTTTACACTTTACAATGAATTTAAAAGCAACACCATTTAGAATAAAAGTGAACAGAAAGGAACAAACCGTACCCATAGACTTACAGCCTCTTTACATCTTCACAATATTCTTTACTGTTTCGAAGACATTTGTTTCCTTTTTTCATTAACGCAAAAGTAATTCGACCACAGTCGCTAATACAGTTTGGGGAACATAAATCTAAATCGACCTTCCCATTGAAGTATACTCTACACAAAGGTAACAGTTCGACAGCCATCCATTCTGACATTTAACCAAGACAAATCGGTGTGAATTCTGCGGCCTGGACTAACGGGGCCAAAGGCTGAAACGCTAATTAAGATTGAAATAGGCGCCGGCTTTCAGATATTTAAACAAATAGTGAGCTTTGTCCGCTTATAAGGTTGTGCAAACATCGCAGGAATGTAACTGGCTCTTACAGTTTAGAGACGCGCAGTCATTGGGAATTTCAGGAACGAAAGAAATATTCTTGTACAACAGTTGCAGGTTTGTGGGGGCTTTACAGGTTAGTTTTTAATGGCTAAAATCAAATTTCAATCAACATTAATCAACTAACTGTTTATTAATATTTATGTTGAAATGAAAAGTTGTAATGTGAAATTGGATTCCATAAACACGGGCTCATTTTATTTGTAAGCAGTAAAGAGGTAGCGTCAGCATTGTTGTCGTTAAAAATTTTCTTCCCGATCGTATTTTGAAAAGAGAATTTTCCACATATTCTCAGCTACTTTGTCACTTTTCTAACCTTCAAAACCCTTTAAATAGGGAAATGACTGGTATGCAGAGTGATTCACAACTTATCCAAACAAGTTTGAGTCAAATCGTAATTTTTTTTTTTGTAAAATCCGAAAAAAAATTATTGAAGTTTAGTATTTACAACCCTTACATCGCTGGGCTACTTTAGTCTCTAGTGTCATTTGCGATTCTGAATACTGAAATCCGTAGTATTAACGTTTTGGCGATAGTGTTTACATTAGTTTTTCCAGTGTCAAAAATGGCTTACCTTTATTTTATGATGAAGCAAAACAACATTTGTGTTAAGGTGAAACACTGTGTTATGGTGAAGCAAGACAACATTTGTGTTAGTTCGTAGAAACTGGGTAAGATTGGCCCAAATGTATTTATACGTCGGTGAACAAAATTTTGAACAGTTGCTGTAATATCAGGCATGTCAAATTATTTTATTTTATTAACTAAATCCACAAATTAATTTTATTAATTAATATAATAGCGGCAGTCGAATTTCTTGATGTATGCTGATACTGAACAGGTGTTATAAAATTTTATTTATTTCTTTCCTTGAGAAAGAAATCCTTTAAATTTTTTGTCCGTTTGTAGAAGTGTATTTTTAAATCATATTCATACTGCCATTTTTGTTGTTTTTTGTTACAAAATTCTATTTGTAAACAGCAAGAGAGTAAGAGTGTACATTTAATTTTTTTTTTAAATAAGTTCTGAATCACCCTGCACATTTCTGGATTTTCTAGTGTCATAAATGTAGCAATGGTATTTTTCCGAAAGTACGGTACCTACATTTTCCTTGTTGATAGTTAAGAAACAGTAAGCAAATTTAAACATTTTCGCTAAGCTCTATTTGGCTAATGCCAAAACCATCACTAAAAAATCGGAAAAACCGGTCCTTGCGAGATTTCTACAAATATAATAAAAGAAACTACGAAATATACTTTTAAATACGTTTTATGGTAACACTTTTGGGGGGTTTCTCCTACCATCCAAAAAGATACAAAAAAATACAAGAAATGTGCCGGCACGATTTTCAAGAAAAATTGAACAGCGAAACCCGCTTTTCAATATCCGCATATGTTTTTTCTGTCACAAGAAATACGTTTTTAACATATGTACCATGTCGCTAAACTTTTAAACCACTATCTTTCACTTGAATACACCATAGTTAATTAAAATATCGATTAAATGTACTTAAAGGTTCCTAAAAGAAAAATACCGACCGCGAAAATAACAAATCAACACAAACACGTCAATCCAACAGCATTGTGTTTACCTCAACCCTCGTATTTAATGTTTTTGTGTATCCCCGGGAATATTTAAATGAAATGCGTACTTCTTAAAATATTCTGATGTAGCTATTTCGAGATCAAATCACGTAAATTGGGCATTATGTCTCCAAAAAAAAAAACGAGATTCTATAATAAATTACAGCAATTTATAGCCAATAAAAATAGTTTGTTTTATACGTAAAACAGGCGTGTGTTTTTAAATTAACCCATTTTTGGATTTCGAGAAATAGTTTAAATAGTTTACTGTAATTATTGTGGGAGTAGGTGTACCATAAAAATACTTTTAGGATAAAAAAATATAATTATGTTAATAGGGTTCAAGATTACCTCTACGTTCTCAAATTTTTTACTTAATAAATTGATCGAGAAATCGAAAACAATACAACTGGTTCATAGTATCAATTTTCATACTCGTGGTTTGCTGTTATTATCATTATTATTAATTTAACCAATAAATTGGGCAATTTGCTGTAACGTCTAAAAATGTGCTACTAGTATACTAATTTCTTGGCCAATTTCTTGAAAAATTTATTGTATAAAAAATTTGTAAATATAAGGAATAACCAAATACGTATATTTATAATTTTGTAACGAATACTGTACTTCCACTAATAATATGAACTTCCGCTATAGTTAATACAGTTCTATTAATCTCAAGACATTTTTTGTTCATGATAATCGAATTACTTAAAATTAAGTTTTTTTTTAATTAAAATGGAGAAGTTCGCAACAGAATAGATATTACAAAATCTCACTGCAAGAAAAAGAGACTTTTAAATTTAATTTGACGTTATTATAAATAGCGAAATGAAATACTGTTTTTCTATCTCAAAATATTGTTAACTGCTTATCACTTACATTCTGGCTTCAAATATGACACAACTTATTGGTATCCTGAACGTCTTCCTTATCGTTTGCGAAATGACTAAATCGAAATATACCCGTTATCTTTATCGACCATTGGTCAAACATAATAAACAATAAAAACTATGCGGTATGAAAAACCGATGTGTGTGCTTTCGACATGCATCCGACATTAATTCCCTTATATGTAAATAAGCGGTTGAAATTAACACCAAAATTCGCACTAACGGATTTTTGCAAAATTAAATTCCGGGTACACAACTAGATTTCTATTAAAAAATGCTGTTTGTTTGACTCAACTAATCAACAATGGCATTTTATAGTGTTTTTTTATTGTCCTATTCTGATTTACAGGCTTAGTCAACATTCTTAGAAAACAAAAGTTATTATTTCCATCTAAAAATATTCAAATTATTGAACGTTAGCGACAAATCGCCATAAATGTCATAAAATTGTAATTGAAACAATAACACACTCCTACAGATTCAGATACTTATTTTCCAACTGCTAATCTCTCCATTTGTGGCTACAGAAACCATAGCATTTGCACTATATAGCACATATATCGGCGTTAGTGCCTAGCTAGAATTTCATCTGCAATTAAAATAATTATCCAATTACGTGTGTCTTGTTCGTACAATCCAGAATTACTAAAGGATTATTATAAATATCCATATAGCTCGGGGTTAATGTAAATTGTAATTTCACAGGAATATTACGGATTACTTTAATTCGAAATGGAATGCTTATTGCCAGCGAAATTAGTGCCAGTTTTCTAGCCGTTTCACCGAAACAATTTTAGAGGTGTACACAAAATTAAATAAACTTCCTTTGTGCGATTACTCAACAAATTACGTAATTTTAACAACGGAACTGAGGTATAGTCTTAAATCTCGCAAATCCTATTTGTTGTCTCGAATTTGTGGAACTTGAGAACATAGAGAGAGTAAAGTAGGTGTGTACAACAAAACATTTTAATGCAAAGTGGGTATTTTCTATGGTTCATAGAAATTAGCTACCGCATATAGTAGAATAGGCTAACGAATAGAGATTTCTTGTCACACTTAAATATTACAGGAAATTTCATGTATTACCTTTTGAAAAATACTTAGTAGATGAAAACCCAAGTGATTTCCCCAGCAAAGTCGTGAACAATTTTTTTTAAATAATAAAAACTGCAAACAATGTAATTTTTCATTTACTAAGTATTTTTCAAAAAAAAATACATTTGCTGTCATATTTAAGTGTGAAAACAGCATCATTTTTCGCTCTATTAGTTGACCTAGAAGTCTATGATCTAAGAGAGCAAGCTTTTTTAATTTTCTAGCGAAATTTATTAAATAAGGCCAAAAATATTTATAATAACATTAAGACATAAATTTAAAAATTCTCAGTAAATCAGTAAATAGTATACAGGCATTTTAGACTAAATCTAAACTATGTTACGGTGAAAACATCAAATTCAATGGTAAAGTTTAATATAAATCAATGTTAGCGAAACCCAAAGAAATCTGTAAAATTTAACGTAGAAATAGTTATTTACACCATAAAGGAGGTAAGTATTATTTACCAGTCGATGAGGATTTTGCGCCCGAGCGAAGCCAGGGCTGGCAATAGAGTCCGAGACTGGTAAGTTATACTTAACTGCTGCGTGGTGTACAACATTTTATATGCTCCCACAGTTAGGTTTTATTTTTTGACATTATTCGATATCTTACAAAGTCGCTATGGTTGTTTGGATTTTGTCGTTTCTAAGGTGTTTATAATCTACATAAAAGTTGTAATTTCCCTGGTTTTTAATTATAATTTTTAAATGAGTGATTTTCAAATAGAAAGTGCAGCAAATGCTGCCTGCGAATTTTTATTGCCCGAGAAGTCGAAACATCCTGAAACATATACAAGCCATTCATTCCGAAGAACATCGGCAACGTTATTGGTTAATACAGGAGTTGATGTATTAGCAGTCGAGTGATGGGGGGTGGAAATCAGCCACAATTGCGGAAAGTTGTTGCTGACAGTTTAAGTAAGAAAAATGAAATAGCCAACAGGATTCTTTACAATGACACTTCAACTCCAGATTCTAGTAGTACGTCGCACTAAGCTGTATTAATGGATTAGTCAGATAATATAGAGCATCCGGTGACTGAAATGGAGCGGTAAAATCATTTGGACAAAAATGTGACAATTAGTAAACGCGAGGGGAATAATTATCCAAATTTTATAAATGTTACTAAATGTAATAACTGTACAATTACTATAAATATGAATTCATAATAAATGTAATATTTTAAATATTTCTATTTATTTGTTCATAAAATTTATAACTCGAAATCGCTTTTTTCCCTAGGGAGTTCTGGTAAGAAATAAAGACTTATTAAGGAAAAAATCGCAATTTTATAAAAATTATAATGAAAATGAGATTTAAAACCACCACCTTACGTAGCAGAATAGTAAATATAATGATATAAAGAAGGTTGATACAAGTTAATTAAAATAAAAAATTAACTTCAAAAAATTACGTTTTTACATATCATATCATTTTTTAAGCTACACCAAAAATGTATTCGTTTTGCAATCGGAAGTCACTCAGCGAGGTTTCATAAATACCTGTTTTTTATTATTAGAAACTATGTCACGAGCCACGTGGGGACATTTCCAAGCCCAAAAGGAATTCTAACAAATTCATTATAGTTAGCATAAAACGTTAAAGGTTTAACATGCTGTTAAACAACATGTTTTATCTAGAAGTTTATTATCCCCTTTCAGGAAATACACTTAAACAAGGGCCCGGGGAATATGCAAACTCGAGGAAACAAATTTACATTAATCTGTTATTCGAAGTAGTAGGTACAAAAATACATTATCGACGTTTAGTAATCGTACTCGTACCACCATCCATTTGCGTTATAAGGAACAAATTCCTACGGCACGTGTAGTTTGCTACAACAGACGAGTTCACGATTTAAATTCAACGTGCAAACCCAAGATGTCAATCTTGTGACCCACAAAACCAACACTGCACGCTCCTTGCTCATTAGCGTTAATTAACTTTCGAAAGTTACTTAGAAATATTTTTTTATTGCCGTGAGAGAAATATTAACCTTGGGCGTGTTGTGTACCAGGTAGAATCTGTTTTGTTGTAAATGATTTACACATTAGTAAAAAAAAATATATTTTCTTCCACAATATTGAAAATTTGTTGCTCAATTCAGTCGCAAATTTCCTCTTCCTCACGCCCTCATTGAACCACCTCGATAAAGGTAACAGCATTTAAAAACGAAGTGGAAATCTGCTAACGAATTTTTTCGTATTTCGCCATAAATTAAAACAGCATCTATTAATTTTGCATTACTATAAACATTTTGAGCACCTTCAAGACTGATGTAAACAAGAAACCACGGTAATAAGAGCACTGTGCAAACCACAGTAATACTGAATAAAGACGCATTTTTCAAATCAAATCGCCTGATGATGTTAGGAAGGACGAGAGCAAGAAAACTTAATATTTAGTTTAACAAACATATTAGAGTTGTTAAACAATTTTGCCTCGAAATCTATAAATATTTTATTGTTAACTTTTCTGTTGTAAACGTATTGAATGCAGCTTCTGTGTACGGTAGGATCTTTTTTCACTCATGGAACTGTCAAAATGGCGACATGTTACCAGTGTTACCAACTTTACGATCTTTCGTAAATTCATTTGTTACAAAAGATTATTACGATCGTAGAATCGATTTCTGCGAAGTTATTGACACAGAGGGGAATTCAAGTCCTGCTAGGTCTTCCGATATGACCCTGCCTGACTTTCTGTGGAGTCGCATAAAAAATATAATCTACAAAAATAGGCCGCACAATATCGAAGAGTTGCAGGAAAGGATAAGGCATGGAATTTCCACTATTCTTTCCAACATCCTTTTAGATTTACTACAAAATTTTGTTCAGCGAATTCATTATTGTCAGGTGGTAAATGATGAACACTTTGAGCATCTTATAAAATAGAATTCCAATGAAAGTATTTGTTGTTTATTAAAACTTGTTTTCTCTCTTTTTTATTGTTTTAATAAAATTGAAAATATCCAGGACATTCATTAAGAATTACATTTCTTCGTTTCATGCATTTTTATTAATTCTGAACTAATATGCTTTTTATATACTGTAAAAAAATAATATAAAAATTAAATCATATCCATATTCTCTACCTTGTGTTATTTTCAAAATAAATATCCATAATTTGGGGACATTTTTATTTTATTGTGAGAGTAGTAAAAAGTTACTTTCAAAGTTCGATATCTCGAAAACGGTTAAATTTAGGTATATGAATTTTATTTAGAATTTCGAGAAGAATTGAATTATAGAATAATATACAGGATGTTCCATTAAAGAAAAAGCAACTTTGTTTCGACATGACTGTTTGATTTAACCTGTATATTTAATTTTTCTTAATTGTACTAGATTTTAAAAAACCCTAAAACGTTTATGTCTTATGATTTTTCGAAAGCTATCTGACTTCAGGAGATAATCGACCATTTCCATACATATCAGCGACCCTGTATGATGAACATTCAACTTTTATATGATTTCCTATTTAACATTTTTAACGTAGAACATCACTTAAATCAGCTTTTGAAGTTAGATGGTACACTACGTTTGATTAACTAATTATTTATTATTAGAAGAGCCTACATAGTCCAGGAAATATAGAGTTGAAAGTGCCTTTTTGTTTCGGTAAGCTGAATTTATCACTATAGATGCTAAATATTATGTACAATAACATATTAGTTTCCAAAGTCATAAAAATTGGGGGAAGATTGTTTACAGGGTGGTTAATTGTATAATTTTTACGTAAATTCACGTTTTTCGCTTATAACTTTTTTCCGTTCATTTCCACGAGAAAACAGTAAAGTACTTTTCTTCGTCTTCAAAAGACCTACAAAACTAGCCCTCGAGCGTCAAAAAATATTTATTAGATCAAAAGTTATAAACAGAAAAAGTTTATTTATGACTTTTGAATTAAACATTTATAAACTGCGTTATTATTACCAGAACGTTTTGGCATCGCATCCTCTCATTCCTTATCACTGTCTAATAACTCACACGAAATCTGGAATCGGTAAGTTGAATAGTTTACAAGTTATGGCCTTATAAACAAATTAACTAATTATTAGTCTGGACGATCCCGATGATCTTCCACAATAGCACTAATTTTTCTCTTGGTAGATTTCAGAACAATACATTGAAATCTATCTCTTTTTTTTAATTTCAAATTTGCAACCTGGATTTTTTTTATTTTTTAGCCTTAGTTGCAAACGACGCACGAGCTTATGAAAAGAGCTTTAAGTTAAAAAAAAAATCGTCAAGATTCGTTGAAAAACAACGGAGTTACAGACTGTCAAATATATTATTTTCAAGCGAAATTCCCTTATTTAAGGTGGCCATATTTCTAGCAAAAAATGACCCGTATTTGTAGTGTTTTTAGGAACTGAAATCTCAAAAAATAGAGCATGAAGAACAAAACTAAATGCAAAAATAGAATCCTTAAACTTTTGTTTATTCATTCTTACCATTTAAATGTTGCTAATATAAAATTATAACTTTAAAAATACGTTTTTAAGACTCACCTTTGTTGCTAACCTAATGTCACATCTTAAAATGGAATTTCTCATGCATATAAAACAAAAGTAAACAATTTTATATGCAGCACTAAGTAAGTTTATGTCATACAAATATTTAGGTGTACAAAAAAATATAAAAAAGTAGTTATTTTGACAAATTTCTGTACCTAAAAACATATCGGCATTTTTACATAAGGTTCATTATCTCACAAACTTCGTCTAGTTCATTGTCTAGAAATCTGTCAAGATAGTAAAAATTTTACCCAATTTTATGATACAATAGTTCAGCATTCGATTAAGAGGTGGCGGTAAAGTCAATTTCTATTACACAGGGAGCCAAATTTTGCAAATATTCTGTTGAAAATTAGTTTTTAATATAGGTATTTAGTTTTCTAAAAAAAAATTGGGAGACTACTGTTACCACTTCTATCCAATTAAATACAGGGTAATTTAGAAATACAAGGAAAATAAATTAGGTACAGTCTACTTACGTGAGAAATTTTTTGACCCGTATTTTCTGGTTTCTCGATTTCTAATTTTTGTAATCCCTGCGGCTCCTTGAAATTGACCCTAAAATTTCGTTTTGAGCAAATATCTCCGAAACCGTAACCCGTAAAAAAGATAATAAAGGTGTGGAGACCAATTGATAAACTTTTAACAAATATTTTCTTCCTTTAATGTTTAATCTCTACAAAAAATCTCAAGTTTATGATACTATCTTTAGAAGATAAACGGATAATTGAAATTTTTTTAAATTACATAATTTATTAAAATCCTTGAGAGAATAAGGTGACAGCGAAATCACGAATTCACAACTATCACTCAATCTTTTGAATTATCTTCACAGCTACCATTTACATTTTATGAATTTATACTTTTTCAATAAGGAATGAGAGGATGCGATGCCAAAACGTTCTGGTAATAATAACGCAGTTTATAAATCTTTAATTCAAAAGTCATAAATAAATTTCTTCTGTTTATAACTTTTCATCTAATCAATATTTTTTGACGCTCGAGGGCTAGTTTTGCAGGTCTTTTGAAGACGAAAAAAAGTACATCACTGTTTCTCGTGGAAATAAATGGAAAAAAAGTTATAAGCGAAAAAAGAGAATGTACATAAAAAAAATATAAATTAAGTACCCTGTAAACAATCTTTCCCCCATTTTTATGACTGTTGAAACTAATATGTTATTGTACATAATATTTAGCATATATAGTGATAAATTCAACTTGCCGAAACAAAAAGTCGCGAAACGGTCATTTCCTAGCTTATTTTCCTGGACTATACATGTATCTGACAAAGCTAGTGATTGAAAACGAATTAACTGAGATGAGTAGGATTTCAATTACTGACATGTCAGAGGTGATCTTCAGAAACAAATTTTGAATATTTCCTAAAATTACTTGTGTTAGAGTTTACTTCATTAAAAGGGGTTTTATACTAAAATGTTTTTCATCCTTCAATCCTTATTCAATATTATATCAACGAAGCTGCTTACTTATTTACAATATTGACTTAAGAAAACGTGTATTATACAATTATTATAAGGATAGATGACTACAACTTTAGCACATCTAAATATCATTAAGGAATTAATTAATTACTTAAAATCGACTTCATCATTCTAACGTGTAAACAATAATTATCGTGAATTACTTGATAAATTACACATTTCTGAAACGCGTACTTATTTTTAAATAAATATGTTTCGTTCCGGTAATAAATAATGATCAAATACGGTAAACAAACATACGCCCACGCAGTATATACGGTAATTCTTGACCAATGTGTACACAAATATAAATAAAATTGTTATTACAACATTAGCCAATAATATATTCGGTGTGCGTGAGAAAACTGCTTTCACCCAATATTCGTGGAATTTTACAATAATTATTCTTAATGAGAATTTAATTTGTTTAAACAAACGTTAGCGGGCATGGCAGACGTGATACAGTCATAATCGATTCCGTAAACAGATACAAGATATATCAGAAATTCAAACGTAGTGTTATGAATGGAAAATTAGTGTCTGTTGAATTAATATAACTTTAAGTAGCAAGCGTGTATCACTTTTTTCGCCAGTATCACGACGTAGAAAAGTTACACACAATATATTTCAACTACCAATGATGTATATGTTACATATTTATTTTATTTAATATGGAGATATAATGAAGATATGCAATATATGCATAGATAGAACATATCAGCAGCTACATTTATAGCAGATTATGGCACAGACTTTGGAGTATTTTAGTGGATGAAAAAGTGGCAAATGAATTGATAGATATGTCGAAGATTCTCTTTGTTAGGTTATAGGGAAGAAAAGAATAAAATGTAAACTGAGTAAATAATCTTTAATGAGATTTTATATAGCTTTTATAGCGTTACACTTAAGTAGACTGCATACAAAACAGACTATTACTTCATAGAACAAAGATACTTTGGTTTTTATATAAGAATTTCTGCTGATCAGCGTATTTAGCCACAGCGTCGGCTTCGCTGGAGTAAGTTTAACTTAGAACTATAAACACCATTGACACGAGCTTAGTATACAGAGTGTTCGACTTATTTTATTTTGCGTTTATCCAATACTCTTCAACAGGAAATCAGGATTGAGAAGAAACGACAACAATTCTATCTGATAATCTTTCTTTAAATAATAATTATTTTAGTTCTCTAGAGACTAAAAACATTTAGACATTAGTAATTGAAATTTGACTTTAATCAACAGTAAAATGACAAGAGCTTTTCTTTTTATCGGATAAATTTCTCTTTGTAACGAAATAATTTTACCAATCATTTACGAGAACATGACATGAAATGTTTTTCGAGCAAAATGACTGATTGGCAAAATTTTGAATTAAAGAAAAATTTATCCATGAAATGAAAAGCTCGCGTACCTAATTGATTTTTCCACGTTTTTTCTAATTTGTTCAGTCGAAATTTTTCCAAAACGACTCATATTATGGATATTTTATACTCACACTTTCAACAATACTTATATGCCAAGCAAATTAGATTTTTATTCGAAAAAAGTCCTATTCGCGAGATTATTGTAAAATTGTCTAAAGAAACATAATACAAGACGTCTCTCATCTCGTGAGTCAAAAACTTTTATTAGCTAACTTTTCTATTTAAATAAATAAGTGGGAAAATCATCAATTTTAGCGAAAAGTGACTCACAGACAGCTTGTAGGTGGTTTAATTTGTTTATAACTATCGCATTTATTGTTAAAATTGTATAAAACCTATGACAAGTTGAGGGTTTTATCATACTTTAAAAGTGTGACAAAAGTGGGCGCTGTAGGTGCAGTAGTTTTCGCACAATTCTATTTGCTCCAAAAGTTATGAACTTTTAGCCTCTGTACAGGCGTTAATTTTCAACCAAACATGATTCTGAAAGCGTCATTGTAATCTTAAAGACGTAATTAAGCGACCTATTAAAAAATATCACCATTTTTTTGGACATTAACATTCTCAAATTATGCAGTAAAAAACCGTGCGTGTTTCGCTTATAAACAATTTGAATAAAATTGATGCTATTTATGCTACCTCACCGAAAATAGATACAATGGACAGCTGACAAAAAAAAATACAATTAAAAAAAAATCACCCTCTACGACCAACAGGAGCCAAAATTAAAATCTTTTTAAAAAAATCGTTCAAATTGATGCGCGCTGTAAATTTTGCAATATCTCTATTCATCGTAGAAACTTATTTTTTTTTTAAACTGGGGGTAGCTTGACGAAAAAATAACAATGGGCATATTTACGAATTCGTAGAATAGCCCTGAACCCCAGAAAAAATGCATCTTTTATACTTAATTAATTTAATTTACAAAAATGTCACAAAAATTATTGATAAACGAAAAATTAATTAAAATTTCAATTTCGGAATTATTTTCCTATTGTTAAATAAATAAATGAAGCTATCGGTCATTTAAAAAGTTATTTTTTTTTATATATTAAGGCAAATTAAGCTTGTTTTTTCAATATTTTGTTAGCTATTTAATTACGATTTAAATGTAAAATTAAAGTAAAAATTTATAAATTATTTTCAAATTATTTATTGTTAGGCTTAAAGTTCATAACTTCTGGAGCCTCCGTTATAAACAAATTGAATTGTGCGTAAACTATTGCATCTACAGCGCCCACTTTTGGCACACTTTTAAAGCATGACAAAACCCTCAACTTGTCATAGGTTTTATAAAATTTTAACAATAAATGCGATAGTTATAAACAAATTAAAAAATGGGCACTTTTCTTGTTTTTTTGCAATAACATTTTTGTTTATTAACCGATTTTAATTTTACAAGTCTCATTTTGTAGATAATTTTATACTCCCTACAAGCCGAGAGATGATTCTCACGAGATGAGAAATGTCTTGTATTATGTTCGTTTAGACAGTTTTACAATAATCTCGCGGATAGGACTTTTTCGAGTTTCTTTTTTTATTTTCGCTAATTTTCCTGGTGTATTAGTAATTGTAATGAAAGGAAGCATTTTAAAGTGTTGTGTATTATCCCAGTCTACTTGAAATCTTCCTCCAAATTCAACTATTTAAAACTATAATATATTGATTCTCTTCTAGTCTGGGAACTTTCACTTTTTTGGTTTGTAGGATTAGGTGTGAGTTTTCATAAAAGCAATAGGAATATTAGGAAATATTTTCATGGAACATTTCTTCAAGCATGATCCAGCAAACGTTTATCATTAAAGAACGTCTGCAGTAATTGCTTTTACCTCTTTTTTCAAATTGGTACTTTAGTAACAATTACTTCTTTCTAAATCAGTGGAATTAATGAACAGAGGAATCCGACATACGAAAATATGGACTAGACCCAATGTGGTTACTCGTGAACGAAGCACCTTTTGAATTTTCATCTCAAAACACTGGACCTACGCTGAATCGTTCACAGCTCCGGTAAAAACGGCCGCGATATTAAATATAGAACACTTTTTCCAGACTGCACTGCAACCTCACTTCTCCGTATTCACACCATTAGATTTTCATACAAATAAATCAGCGCCAAGGTCCGCCGGTAAATATTTAGGTTAGACTGGCTACGCGTACAGTTTCGATCTACGACAAAGAAAGGTACCAATTCAGACGGCTCGCGAGGCCTAAGATATAAATCCCGTGACCTACTAAGACCCGTAATTACGCATTACCATGATTCATGGGCGTCTGCAGACGAGACCCGAGATTAAGGGGGCCGCTACCGATAAATACACGGCGGGAAAAGCGCGATAAAAAGAGCGTAAAGGCGAATTACCATGAAAACAAAGGAAAGAAACGGCCCCTTCGAAAAGAGATGGCAGTTTATCAATGACAGAGTGTCGCACTCCTAATCCGACATGCGTGATCTACGAAAATTGGATTCCCTTTCCTTATCGGTAATGGTTCCCTACTTTTCTTTTTTTTTAGATTAAAGCGGTTATTATTAATATTTTTAAATGCATGTTGTCCTCTTTACATAGGTATACTCGTACTTTAGAAAATCTGGAAACACAGTGTGTTCAGTTGTTACTTTGGAAAGGGTTTTTCTTAATTATCTTTAATCTGGCTAAAGATAAGAAAGTCAACATTTATAAACAACTAACAAATAAATATCAACAAAAAATTCAGGCAATTAAGTATTCTCGAATTATTTATCGATGTGTTTTTGTTTTTAATTAATGTCAAATATTGGAATATTTAACACAGTTCTTATGGGAAATGCTATAAAGCGTATAAAATACCATAAACTTTCAATATAAGAGTTTAAAAAATATGGCAGCATATAAACAATGAAATATTTATACTTTACATCACAGCGCATATAGACTAGGCGGTATCTGTTTTGGTTTGGGTGAATCGTATATCCACGGAGATTTTTGGCTTTTTGGCTTTCAAATATCACTAGAATTGAAAATTTTTCTATGCGCATAAAAAAAACGTGGACTTAACTTTTGGCGGCATAATATGTTAAAAAAATTCGAAAAATGTCATATTTTTCTTCCTATTTAATTATGTATCTTTTCAAGAGTTGATTTTAGGCGAAAATGGAAGAGGAAAAAATGTTTGTAATTACATTTTTTACAAATCGAATGAATCATGATTGTTATTGTAACAACCGAAAAAATCGCAAAAATGGGGTTAAAACAATACTCTTTAAGGAATTTTTTTGGGATATTTAAATTGGGCTCTATACTTGGCTCAAGAAAATTTCATGTTATGTAGAATCATCACATCAAATTTCATCAAAATCGGTTTGATGGATTATGCATAATAATTTTGGAATCAAGATTTTGAAAAAAATATTGCAAATTTTCAAAATTTTGCACAGCAAAAACCAAGGCCCTTAGATACTTGAAAATTTAATCACATATAGAAGAGCTTTCAAACTTTTTTTGAAAAATTCGAATCCGTCAATCCGTTAATCCGTCTGGCGTTTGTTTAAACATTGGTCGAATTTAATATATACCTACATTTCAATAAATATTTTTTTCAAGGTCGTATTTTTCGAATACGAAATAATATATTGAAATGAAAGAAAGATTATTTTCATAGTGATACAATAGAAAAATAAAGTTGATAAGTAAAGAAAGTTTAAAGATAAATAATTATCGGACTGTTGAAAGACCAATAATTATTAACGATAAGCATTTGAAAATATACTAAATTTAAAAAAAAAATCATCAAAATCGGACCTCTAGAAGGTGAGATATTAAAAATTTTTAAGCGCATCGCGGTTTTGATCTCGCCGATTTAATATCCAGCAGGCCGAAGCGGCCGCGCTCTCTGCTTCCCCCACCACCACCACCCGTACGATTATCTTGAATTTCTCGCTTGCATAAATAACTTTAAACACGTTTTAAAGTAGGTTGCCAATGAAGAAAAGTATTGTAAACTTAAACCTGGTAAGTACTCGAATACCAAAGGTATTTTTCGAAAAATTAGCCCGGATGTCCCAGTACATTTAGTGTAAATGACGGTTAACTTTGATCGGCTATAACTACGTAACTAATTGACTAATCGATCTGTTTTTTTTTAAAAGAAGCGTCTTTCTAAGAACTTTTAAAACCTGCTTTAAAAAATTTGATTTGATTGAATATTCACAAAGTTATTCTAATAGTTTATAAGTACAAAAATTCGACCAATATTTAAACAAGCGCCAGAGTTCTCCTGATTGACGGATTCGAATTTTTAAAAAGGCGTTTGAAAGCTTGAGAGCACTTCTACATGTGATCTAAGGGCCTTGGTTTTTGCCGTTTTGAAAATTTGCAATTTTTTTCAAAATCTGGATTGCAAAATTATTATGCAAAATCTATAGAATTGATTTTGATGAAATTTGGTGTGATGATGATGATTCTTGAGCTAAGTATAAAGGTCCTATACCTAATTTAAATACCCCAAAAAAATTCCCTAAAAAGTATTGTTTTTTAACCCCAATTTTGCGATTTGTTTCGATTTTTACCATAATAATCATGATTCATTCGATTTGTAACTAGTTTTGTTGTTTTGTAAAAAAATGAATTACAAAAATTTTTTTCCTCTTCCATTTTCGCCTAAAATAAACTCTTGAAAAGATACATAATTAAATAGGAAGAAAAATATGACATTTTTCGAATTTTTTTTAACCTATTGTGCCGCCAAAATTTAAGCCCGCGTTTTTTTATGCGCAAAGAAAAATTTTCATTTCTAGTAATATTTGAAAGCCAAAAAGCCAAAAATCTCTGTGGATATACGATTCACCCAAATATGGCTTTTTGAAACAGAAACCGTCTGGACTAATACAAAAATCTTATGTATTTTGATAAATTATGACATTTTGGTAGTGTTATTCCTCGCTTTGAACAGCAAACTTCCGTGAAATTATAAGAGCAAGTACTAAATATTGTTGACGAAAATTTCGGTACAAGCATGAAAATAATTGCCAATCTAAAACAACAGACATAAACCACTTTTCTTACAGATAGAATTTCTGACGTGGTTTTTAGAAGTAAATTGCAGTGATTTTATCAATAAAATTGTAGTTACAGATTACTTCTTTCACGGAACTTTTAATTTTTACAATTCTCATTGCTAAAAGGATAAAACTTGAATTACTACACTGCCAATTCTGCTGAAGATATTCCTTTGCATATACAACAGGAAATGTGCACATATTTTTCAAGGTATTTTTCAAATGTCACCGGATATGAATATTAAGGAAATTTGTGTTTGTTTTCCTGTATTCTGTTACATATCGAACATGCGGCACATAATCTGTAGATAAATTTTACTATTATGCAGTGTTCTGGCTCATGGTTTTGTCATTTCACTAGCTTTGTAGTTTGGTACATTTAACAGAGTACGTAAAATTTGACAGCCTATCCAAAGCAATAAGGATCTGTCTGGGAGCAGTTCCGCTAATAACAATACGTAAATAAAAGGTCCACGAATCGTCTGGCGTGGCCAACTGAGCATATGTTTCCAATCACCCAGGATATTCTCTATAAAAAAACAAATTTGACAAATGACACTCCACCTCGACTTTTTACCAGTGTTATTGAACCGAATTGTTTCTTATAGGCGCAACCGATCATTCACAGCTGGCAGACGAATATAAAAGGTAATTTGGATGGGTAGATAATGAATTACAAGGTTTGTTTGCGACATTAAGGCAAGATAATAAAAATTAATTAGCAGAAAGTTGTTACATGCACTGATAAACTATGCATTAAATATCCGACTGCGTTGGCGTAGACACGAACGTTAATATCGATGACATTATGCTGAAAACATTTGCGAATTAGATTTCAAAACTGCACCCGATGTACGTAAATAATCAGGCTTTAGGGGACATTTTATACGATGTGGTTCAAAACGCAATACTCAGGGCATGACACGAAAATCAAGAGTTACAAAGCGTCTCGATATTTGGGAATGGTTTCGTCAATGACATTCCACATAAACATAAAATAATAAGGAAAGATTCAATATATTACTAGAAAATGGCAAACATTTTTATTTTTAGGAACACATTTGTATTTTTATTGTCAAAACTGTTCATTTATTATTTCGTCTGTTAAAATATTGGAAAAACTGATTTTCGACCCAAATTGTTTAAAAAAACAATGTTGCTAATGAAAGAGATTGACTCACGAAATAAGACACTTTTTCTACTACTTTCTCCTGCACATTTCAACAATAAAATAGCAGACGTCAATTCATCGATTTTTTTAGTCTATTTACTATACAGGGTGTCTCATAATTAGTGTCCAATAATTTACCGCTTGATTCTATTGCCAAAAATAAGAATATTTTTTCACATAAACATGGGTCGAGAAATGCTTCTTAAGAAAGCTACGCCCCCTAAATGGGGCCTCAAAAGAATTCATTTTTTTTTAATATTTCCGAAATGGATTGAAGGAAAATTATGAATTTTGACATCGTGAACGCTCATTAAAAGTCGAAATAGATCAACATAAAATTTTTCAAAAATTTTAGCCAGGGGCGTTTCAATTGGGGGGGTCGTCGGCTAAAATTCGCCCCAATTTTTTTGCTTTTCGAAATTTTCAAATTCAGATGCCAACATATTATGATTTCCTCTACAAAAAAAGTACCCTTATTTCTTTCGACAAAATGCTTCATTTCCGAGAAAAACACATTTCATTACATACATTAATAAAATAAAAAAAATTTTTTTGAATAACTAAAATAGGTACATGTACCATTATGAATTTTGATATATCATCATATCATTATATATTGTAATAAACAACGTGAATAGTTCTTAGCAAAGTTTGTTATGGGCGTCCCAAACAGGGAGGAGGGGGGGGAGCTCGGGTAAAATTTGCCCCAAATTTTTTACATGTTGCTATTTTCATATTTAAACAGTAAAATTTGATAGATCTGAGTTTTCTATCAAAAATGGGAATGTTGTTTTTATATCGAAAAAGTAATCCGTTTTCGAGAAAAATCAGTTGAAATATGTTACTTTCCAAAGTGTACTTTTCTCTTAAATCCGTTTTTCTTGGAAATGGAGCATTTCATCGAAAGAAATAAAGAGTACCTTTTTTGTAGAGGAAATGAAGGTATATCATATGTTGGCCTCTGAATTTGAAAACTTCGACAATCAAAAAATTGGTGCAAATTTTAGCCGACGACCCCCCAATTGAGACGCCCCTGAAAAAAAAATTTGAAAAATTTTATGATGATCTTAATGAGCGTTCATGGCGTCAAAATTCATAATTTTCCTTCAACGTATTTCGGAAATATTTAAAAAACATAATTTTTTTAGTCCTATTTAGGGGGATGGAACCAATGTTTATATGAAAAAATATTCTTATTTTTGGCAATAGCATCAAGTGGTAAATTATTGGACACTAATTATGAGACACCCTGTATAGTAAATAGACTAAAAAAATCGATGAATTGACGTCCGCTATTTTATTGTTGAAATGTGCAGGGGAAAGCAGTAGAAAAGGTGTCTCATCTCGTGAGTCAATCTTTTTCATTAGCAACATTGCTTTTTTTTAAACAATTTGTGTCGAAAATCAGTTTTTCCAATGTAATGGAAAAACTATTGATTTTAGAGGACAGTGTTTAACAGACGAAATATCGCAATAAAAAGACCTACAAAATGCCGCCTAATAGATTAAAATTGGATACATTGTATAAAAGGTATTGCAAAAAAACATGAAAAAAACGCGGAAAACAGCTTTTTTAATTATTATCCATAACTTGGTTGTTATTTGTTTGAATCTTATAAATATGCCTAAAAGTTGTGAGTTTTATTGTTCTTCAAAACTGTGCGAAAGATGGGTGCTGTAGGCCTACTAGTTTTTGCAAAATTTTATTTTTTATCCAGTGAAGGGCAAAATTGCATAACTTTAACCTTCTGTGTCTCCGAAAGTTATTAACAGCAAAGGGTTTAGGTTTGGAAAGTCGATTTTTAAAGCTTAAAACCTAACTTAGCTTTGTATTTAAATGTAATTTTAATTTATTGCCTCAAAAACTAATAAGTAATACTGTCTATTTTTTGATAGTGTAAAAAAGCAAAAAAAAAACATTAAGGTCAATGTAGATGTTCAAAATGCTCACCGCGAACGTCTTGGCAACATTTCATATTAGTGAAAAGGAACGCTGATATGGTTTTCGCTTATTTTATGTATTAACAAGAGCTAAATGGGAAATAAGTATTGAGTGTGTTGTAGCGAACTTCTGTAATCAAATAATTTTCTTTTTAATGTTAATTTTTTTGCAATAAATCTGAAAACAGTTAATAACGAGCGTTCAAATAAAAACGTGGTCAAGTTGGTTCTGAAAATTTGGACGTAGGGCGTAGCGTATAGCAAATGAACTTAAACGTCATCTGTCAAAGCGCTATATCGCCGCTATCAATTTGAATATTTTCGTTTTAAAAAGCGTTTAAAATGGTGTTTTCTCAAGAACAAAAAGTGTTTATCACAGAGTCCTACTTTAGAAATGGACGCAAGATTGATGGAATATGGAAGTATTCTATTGAGTATTCTATTTCATAGAATTTCAAAATCAATTTCCCGGCGTTGTTGAGTACAAAATTTTTCAAAGTGCAGTTCAGCGTTGTGTTAATGTTTTTCGTGAAACGGGCAGTGTAACAAGAAAAGAAGGAAGCGGCCGACCTAAAAAGCGGACTGAAGAATTAAAAGAAAATGTCCAACAAATAATAGAAAATGCGCCAAGAACTTCTGTACGTGTTTTATCACAAATGGTGGGAGTATCAGTCGGTACCTGCCACACAGTGTTAAAAAAAGATTTGCGTTTGTTCTGCTATTGTTTAACTTGTCAGCAAGAACTTCATGAAGTTGATTTTCCGCGACGGGCTGTATTTTGTGAATGGTTTTTAAACAACTACGATGAACTTCATAATATCACCTTTTTTTCTGATGAAGCCTGGTTTCATTTAAGTGGTTACGTAAACTCACAGAATATGAGAATGTGGTCTTCTGAAAAGCCAGATAACTTTTTTGTCGAGGGCCCTCTACACGCTCAAAAAATTGGAGTTTGGTGTGCTCTCAATCGAAGGAAGATTTATGGACCTATTTTTTTTAATGGTACTCTTACTGCGCAAAGGTATAGAGAAGAAATTATCGCTTCTTTTGTTAACCAGCTGGAAGAAAACGAAATTACAAACTTTTACTTTCAACAAGATGGCGCAAGGCAGGCGAGACAATGAATATGTTGAGGGAAATTTTCCAAAATCGACTAATAAGTCTCAATGCTGAACATGAATTTCCACCGAGGTCATGTGATATTGGGCCGTGTGATTTCTTTTTGTGGCCTTACCTTAAAAACACTATTTTTGAACTGCCTATTCTTGATTTAAACCATCTGCAGGCTCGACTTATAGACAAGATTCGTGAAATTAACAATACCCCGAGCATCTTAGAAAATGTCTTTGATTATTTGAGGAACAGGTGTGAAAAGTGCTTGGAACAAGGAGGGGGACACTTTCAGCAGCTGCTTTAATTTATTGTTATAACAAGGAGGGGGACACTTTCCGCAGCTCCTTTAATTGTTGGTTATTGTTATCACGATTATTCTTTAAAATAAAGTTATATATAGTCATTAACGTTATTGAAACTGACAGCTGCTATACAGCTCGTTGAGAAATGAGGTTAAGTTGGTCGCTATAAGCTACTCTCTACGTCCAATGTGTCAGAGCCAACTTCGACCACGTTTTTATTTGAACGCTCGTTATTTCCGAAACAGTTGAAGATAGGTATAGGACATTGTACATGAAATATGTCTAGAATTTTCCAATCCAAAAATTGAATAATAGGTATACAGGGTGTTGCGTTTAAAATAAAAACGTTGGTCTTAACCACTGTTACATTACACATCCTGTAGAAAAGCTTTTGTTGAAAAAAATGCGCAACTAAAAATACCAATCGACGTCTCCGAGCGTTTTTTCGAACACGCCCTCATTTATTTATTATTGAATTTATTCCATTTGGCTGATACACACCGTATATAGGAGTCATAGTTAACCACTAAAAAGATCTCGCAAAAATTCTTTTGGTTTGGGTTTCGGTGTCTCTAACCGCAATAATCACAAATTATACCTCAAGGTTCCTGATTAAACAGTTATTGTGACATGTACAGCGACACTTATTTACGTATCATTATTAATATACAGGATGTCTTTAAAATACCCTTTATAACTTTTCACGATGTCGGACACAATAAAAAAAGTTTCAGATCAAAGTTGTAAAGCATTTTAACGATTTTTAATATTATTCATTTTCACAACAATTGTTTACTTGTGATTCGTCTTGCAGTGTTGCCAAATCGTGAAAAAATTCCTCAGTATTACAACATAACGCATTTCAAGAAAGGTTAATGTTACGCCCATGGATATGCCCATACAACTTTTTTCTACATTTATGTCTAATTTATAGACAGCAAAGGCCACAGCGACGGATATTACAATCTGACTACGACACATACACCAACAAGTTGACCTAAATGCGACTCTTTTTAGGGGATCACCCTGTAGAAACGAACACGGGTCTCGCCAACTTCGTTGCCATTGAGGCGCCTTCGGGAACGGAAAATCTCACGCTTGACCCGCCCCAGCTTGCGTCACCACCGGAATCGTCATCGCGAAAATATCCAAGGAAGCGGATTTTAATCTTCCTCCCGAATGCACCGTGTCGCACGCTCTAAAAATAGCGGCGTCATAGTTTCTGTTTAGTCGCGTGCCACCTACTCTCCCTTTAGTAATCCTCTAGACGGGCGATGGCGAATCAATCGAATTTGGTCGCGCTTACGCAAGCCGGGTATATGGAGCGGACACAAATCAGAATGATTAACAATACAGAGAAAGCGTGGGACATCTGATACGTCAGGATTTGTTTTGTTTTATCCCACGACCACCTCCTGTTCGCTAGGCTTAGTCGGTCTAAAAATGTATGACAGGGGGTTGCGTCACTAAGGCGATTTATTCTAAAATATAATCGACAGACGGACCAGTGGAAAGTAAAGAGGTGGACGGTGGCAAAGGTGAATATTTGAGGGACAGGGACACTGAATTTTTTATTAGATTTGGTCATTGTAACACCGATATTTTTCTGTGAGAACTCTGGTATATTACAATATTGCAAACTGAGGAAACTGTTGTTTTATTTCCTCAACTGACAGTTCTACATTTGACCACGATTTCTTTTAACCAATATTAACTACAACGGATTTAGTTTAGTGTCATGCAAGCCTGGGAACTTTTATATTTGATGAACACGAAAATTTGATTAAAATGCGATTTCATACGGAAAACTTGTCGTTATATGGATGGGATCCTAACCGAATCTTAGTCCGTTAAAGAGTATCGAAGCTGGACGATTAGTTTTAAAAATAACAGACACCCAAAAAAGTTATCAGACCTACTGAAGTTACATAGTTTGACGCCAAAACCCACCATTTAGATAAAAATATCCCCCCAAGTCTTCAAAAAATAGGTTATTTGCATATGCTTACGAATTGGAACGTCATGGGAGAAGCTGGTTCATAAATTAGATACCATAGTCCATAACTCTACTGTCATATTTCCGGATCCGCTAAACACGAATCTGAACTCAATTTGGTGCCAGCACGTACAATTTTCGAGAAAAATTCTCACTCAATTCTTACAAATTGATTCGGTAGTTCTTTTTAATAACGTTTTCACTGTCAATTTCACTGTTATCTCATCTTTTCATCTTCCTCTAGAAAGTTTTCTTCGCTTTCAGCTTTATTTTCAGTAATTCCTCGTGAGATGATGTCATCTACTTCCATAAACTCTTTTACTGCGGAAGAATTCGTTTCTATTGTACGAACTACATTGCTACCTGAAGAGCTTCTTGGTTTTGTGGCTGACGAACCATTGGCATATTTTATCTGCGATTTGATGTACCTGTACGTTAATCAATACAAAAGGAACAGACTCGAAAAACGATATTTACATATTATTTGAGGATTTGAAGGCCAAATTGACTTCAGTTGTGTTCAGCATGTTCGAAAGCATAACAATAACAGAGTCTGGTCAAAAGAACACACCACTTTTTATATAGAACAAAAAATTGAATATATCCAAACCACAGTATGTCACCACGAAAAACAGCCAATTAATTGATCAAAGTTGACGTTTCAGCTTTTCAGAATAAAAATCATAATTATGACAGCATATATAAACCATGGAAAACATATTATTTACATCAAACTAATGCAACTGCAAAAACAATCAGGTATATAGAACCTAATCTTCATGTTAATAGAAATTAGCAGTTCAGATTATCAGACAAATGGAATATTTGGCCACATACTTAGTATTATTGAAGCAGAAATGTCTAGATTTACACTTTATTGCTAAACATAGACTTCCAGAGTGTAGGTGGCCCTTACATTGCTGATTACATAAAATTACTGTCAGCTTTGTTGCAGTTTTAAATTCTATTAACATACATACTAGAAAGAGAATAAAAAATATAAATCTAAGGGATACTTTTAAGCAAAACCGTACTTCATAAAAATTAGATAAACTGAACATACATAATATGCATATAATACATGGAAGATCAAACAATTATCCCTACCCTCTCAATTTTCAACAAAGGAATCACCTTTTTAACTATTTCGTATTTATTTATTTGCACCCTGTACGTCGAGCTTATTAAATTAACACCACCGACATAATAAATCGACACCTAGTCAACCTACATTTAATATCTACAGTCATCGTACAGTAATAAAACAGATAGCCTTATATCAGCGTACAGTTGATTGTCGACAATTCGTAAATAAAGAAAGTGTATCTACCGACTTTCTATACCGCTTTACAAATATGGTAAGGCATTATTGCAATGCAAATAAAACGCAGCAAATTTACCCACATCGCTCTTTTCATTCGATGTGATTTACTTGACAAGCACGTCTTGTTTGTACTCGACAAAGAGGAAAACGTAAGTAAAAGTGAAAAAATGGAATGTTTTCGAGACTCAGCGGCCTTAAATGTGCTTAAGGTAAGCAATAGGGAAACACCTTTTTTGACCTGCTGTTGGTATAAGGTCACAGCGTTTGGTTTCGCGGAAAATACAGAAATAAATATTCATACGATTATTATTATTAAGTTCAGAAATTTATTTTCGTTACATTATAATTTTGTAATAAAAATCGTATGCCAAAATATTTTGCATGGATCTGCAGATGTTTATTTAATTTGTATCGTAATCTATAATTTCAAATTTAAGGCCTTTTGAATTTTTGAAAACCCGAAAAGTAAAAATAATTTCGTACTAGTCTCCGTCTTTGTCAATGTTTTAACAAGCTACTGTTACAAGTTGTTATTATCGTTAATTGTTATAATTCCAATGTTTACATCATCGAACTATATTAACATTTTAATTAGATTCAGTTATCTACACCCTAATTAGGCAACTCGTTTTATTTCTCTCTTGCCAAATTGAGATGTATCTCTGAACGAAAAAAAAACGTGGATGGAAATTGCACATACATAAAAAATTCATAGCTCGGTCGCAAATTCATGGATCTGGCCATTCATAATAAATTGGATGATGTAAAATACTCTCGTCAGTGGCGTTACATCAAATATACAACATTTTCGTTTTTAAGTCGTAGAAAAATGGATAGTCAAAATCAAATTTTCTCCAGAAACCATATTCGTATTAAAAGAATTAGTTCCATATTTTATTTTATTGTTTGGCTCTGTATAGTTAAAAATATATCATATCTGAATTTCCAGTAGTTGGCTAATAAAAACATCAGAAAGCAAAAATAAAAGGGACATAAAAGTTCCTATAAAACTTAGTATACGATAATTCTGTGGTCAAAGAAATTCGCTTCAGTTTGTTTATAGAAAAAACATAAAAAAAGTGGCAGACGTATAAGATAACAGATTTTACGACAACTAATTCAAATGAATACTATTTAAAATAGAAATAGTTATTTTTGACTTCAGTTTGCGAAGCAACAAACAATATTTTTTCTAATATAGCTTCAAAACATTATTAAAATCCGCGAAGAAGGAAGTAAAAGTTTACGAATAATTTAAGAAAAATCAGATTTACGCGTAGGTAAGTAAAGAAATGGGCTTATTAAACTGTTTATTTAGAATAATGTGTATAGCGAATATTAAAATTTTTATAACAAATATACACCTTTAAAAAAAAGCACTCATCTCCATACTCATTATTCAATGAGTTTAACTGGAAGGTGCTTAATACACCTTATGCATCTATGAAATAAAGGTTATAATGAATTACTTATACATTATTATGTCTTATAGGCTTTATGTTCCAATTGTATAGTAGGGAAGATTTGTTGTATAAAGACCAATATCCGAATCCGAATTTGTATATAACAATAATTGTATTAACAGAATTATTCGTTCTTATACTGAATATATTTCTGTTTTTAACGTGTAAAACGCGTCTTATAATGGTTAAGTGATCGTCACCTCTCGGTGCATAATCGGTTATGATCGTAAAATTTCCGACAGTCCGCTGTGCATCGACTTACGACTATTACACGTCTAGTTTGATGAAAATGGACAGTATATGCACATGTTTTGTGGGATACATGATCATATCGCGTTGTGTGAAATGGAAAATTATTATGTAAGTATCTAACTGTTTTATGGCTTGTAATTGTTTTGTTTTTTCAAATGTAAATCTTGTCTAAATCTTAAAAATTATTATTTTGTAGGTCCTATTAGAAATCGCTGATGTTAAGTTTTACATAAGATGGAGGAACAGAAGGTTAACGGTGACAAAGAAAAGCATGGGTATAAAGTCAATCAACCAGAGGAAATAAAATTATATGGAAAGAAGCTCAACCTTTCTGGGGATGCTTCATTCTTAAGGTGGAAGAGTTATAGTGCAAATTCTCATGTAATACAAGAAAATACGGGTGCATCGTTGCTAAGAAAATAAACTGGACAGTTTTGGGAGCGATTTGTCATCATTTTTAATGCTTAAAAGTATGTTTTATGTATGTTTACATTAGAACCTTAGCTTGTAATTACAGTTATCCAATAAAATTTCTGAAAACTTAATGACATATGTTTTTAACTCATACAGAGTATACAACAGTTTAATACATTTATTATTATAAAACTTATAACCAGTACTAGATGTTCTAATAACGATATGGAACACTTTAATAACAGTTATTGCTATTATTTCGTAAAGGGTATAAAAAACGTTGTATACTAGTTATACAATAATTTAATGAAGAATAAGGTTTATAGTAACTATACAACTGTGTTAGCAGTACGCGTTTTATATCCAATATGCACCTGTTTAACTGTCACATATAGTAGGTATACAATGGTCTTATAATGGCATATAGAATTCTAATAAAGAATAAAGCGCACTTCTTTCAGTGTAAATATTGAAATATAGACTTGTAGCATTTCTTAAAAGAAGAACTTATTCTTTATTTATTTATTTTTTGATGATGGAGGCAGTATTTGTTGTATTATTTGTTAAGATATGACTTCATCCCAAACATAAGAAAATGTACAAGGTTTTAAATGCTTTTTTTATAGTATCAGGATTATAGTGTGAGCCTGTGAATTGCCCAAAATGGTGTCAAAATTACAACATACTTAGTAAAAAATTTTTAGTTTATGCTAAGGAGAAAAAACTGTTAAATATTATTCTACTAAAAATAATAACAACGTGTGAAAATAATGACTAAATACTTTTTCAAAAATTCATACATTTCGCCTGGCGCCACTCGTGGCTGAAATCCTTGAAGTTCTGCAATATGTTACGGTTTTGTGTAAATAAATATATTTTTATGCTGACCAGAAGCATTGTGTATAAAGATTACGCTAAAATATTTACGCGTCCGCTGTAATCGGTAATTTATTTTATCGATTTTTGCAATAAACTTCGCCGGTATTACATCACCTAACATCTGGTTATAAAATTTCAACCCATGGCAACAATGCAGATGCACCTACGATAAAAATGTGATTTGTCCGATGGAGCCGAGATGGATAAAGCATAAGTGAAATTCTGTATAAAACGTAATATAAACATAAAGTGTTTGTAAAGTCAATAAATAGCATGATTACTTTTTGTTGTTTATTATGTTTAATAAACGAATTTATTTGTTTTATCACGCAGCCCTTGTCACCTCTTCAGTCTTACTAGAAACAAAATTACACACAGTCCTACATGTTCTTCCTCGTCATGTCTAATGTTTCCACCCCACCGACTTAAATTACTCTGATAGACTACCCCATTTCACAGTAATCTCATCATCAAACACCCCTCCTTTCTTCCCCTCATTTATCTCTTTGAAGTCGGGCAGGATAATGTTGAGTTTTGTGGCTCCTTTAAATTACGATTCAGGAACACAAGACCTTACGCGATACACGCCTTCACAGGAAATTAATCACCAAGACTTTAATTCTGCACTCAATCTTTCACTAGAATAGCGCGTGCGACGCCGCCTGAAGGTGGTTTTAATTTCCAAGGAAACGTTTTTAATAACTGGTGGAAAATCAGTTATTAATTAAAAGCTTTATGCTAGCGAGTTTCTCTCTCTCTCCGTCATTTCCCTCTAGTCTTTATCACTGTTTGTTTATGCGTTAAAGTTAGACAGATTTAATAATAATTAATTTCATCTTTTTTATATTGAAAATTAAAAGACGTAGATTTTTTGGCATATACAGTGATTGAAAGTGTCGTTCAAATTTTTCATGCTAAATTATTGGTTCATTCGATTCATTATTGTTTTTTGCACTTTTCAAATTAAAATTTTAGCTGTTTTACACTAGTCGCAAAAATTAAAGGTTAAAAAAATCCTAAATTGTTAGGTGATTTAAAAAAAGCAAACTGAAGTTTCTAGTCTCAGGATCCGAGTCAAAAATTTTTTAGTTAACCACCCTTAAGAAATCATAAGAAATTCAACAGGAAGTTTTTTCAAAATTTTTGTTTCCCTTTCAAAATGTCCACGGGCTTCAATAATTTTTTTGACAATCTCTCATCTCATCTCATCCTCCATAATTTAAGCTAATCAAGAGCTTTGTAAAATGATTTTATTTTATGTTTTAATTTTTGTGACTTATTTCGGTTCAGTTTCAGTTCAAATTAGATCTACAATTACATTCCCTATTTTCATCCCCATATCTGATTTAATCCCTAACCTTCCAATTTTCTTTCTAAAATGAATAGCATACACCTTATACAGGGTCGTTGATATGTATGGAAACGGTCAATTATTTCCTAAAGTAAGATGGAACACCCTGTATATTATTCCATATTTCAATTCTTCGTGAAAAAATACATCCATACAAAATTCACTTGTTAGAAGAATTGAGTGAAGACGATTATGATTGTAGAAACGAGTTCTGCGAACTTATGGATAAATTAAATGAAAACGTCAACTTTGACACCCACATATTTTTCTGGCGATTCTACATTTTGTTCAAATGGCCACGTAAACAACACACAACCGTAAGTATTGGTCATAGCCCAATCGGATTGTCATTTAACCGGGAAAAAATTAGGGACCACAATTTGATTGTTCTAACCTTTAGGGGGGGTCAATAGTAGTGTAAATTCAGAATCGCGTCTGAATTCCACCCCTGCGTCAGCCGCCATCTTGAATTTAAGGAAAAATCGTTTTTGCTCAATATCTCGGCCATTTTCAACTTTACAACAAAAATGGTAAGGACTTAAGTTGTTGCAAATGCGATTTCCTACAACTTCTTTTATTACAAATTTTATCGTGCGATCGATATTTTTCAAGTTAAGGGGGAAAATAGTGACAACGTATAATTATTGAATTATCTCGTTTGTTATTGACTTTACGACATAAATGTAAATAAACAAAGTTGGAAAGAATTATATTTTCTACAATTTTCATCACTTTAATTTTTTCGCTATAACCAATATTTAAGGTACTACGCTTGCGATAAAGACGCGAGCGTAGGACCTTGCGAGATTTGGTTTCAAAGGAATTGTTTTTGCTCAATATCTCGGCCATTTTTAACTTTACAGCAAAAATGGTAAGGACTTAAGTTGTTGCAAATGCGATTTTCTACAACTTCTTTACTTACAAATTTTATCGTGCGATCGATATTTTTCAAGTTATGGGGGAAAATAGTGACAAAGTATAATTATTGAATTATCTCGTTTGTTATTGACTTTACGACATAAATATACATTAACAAAGTTGGAAAGAATTATATTTTCTACAATTTTGATCTCTTTGATTTTTTCGCTACTGTCAGAAGATAAATGGTGACCACTTTGTGCAACTTATAACATAGAATTCCAAAGAAAATACCTATTTGTTGTTTATTAAAACTTGTTTTCTCTCGTTTGTTATTCTGGCATAACTATTGTTTTCATAAAATTTAAAATATCCAGGACATGCGTTAAAAAATACATTTTTTCGATTCATGCACTTTTTGACTTATCCTGTATACTTAATTCTTCTTTAATGTAATAGATTTTAAAAAAACATAAGAGTCAGAGTCGATATATACCTTCTGAGAGCGACTAAATAGACAATCCGGCTCAAACGTATTAGTCCACATATCTAAAAATACCCGTTCCAAAATTATCCCCTTTAATCAGAATATCTCCTATAACTTATCTTAATCTACTCCTAAGCTGTTTACATCTAGAATTAATGGCTTTCGAGAAAGGAGCTCTTTAAAACAAACGAGACGGTGAAAAGTCGATCTAACAAATTCGCCCATGTTTCGAGCTTTAAATTAGTTTTAATACAGTCATATAAGACATCACTAATATGGTAATTCTTAATATGCAATGTAAATAAATAAGGAAAAATAGTTAACTTCGTCCAATATTTAAATTTTCTTTTACTTGCTCATTTAATTCGAAAATAAAACGGGCTATACATCACCTCGTTAGCGCATTATTCATCCTTTTGTTTGTCCTTAACTTCACCACTTAAGATTTCAGCGGGTCAGTTGAGAACGCGTTAAATTAAAATTCAGGCGAAACCAAACATTTTTAAAACACGTCACTCGAAGTGCATAAGTAAACAATTCCTCGTTTTGTTTCTCCCACGAAGAATTCATGCAAAAAGATGCGAGTTAAAATTATCCTTGGAGTCGTGTCCTTTTTAGGACTTAGGTGTCGCATATCAATATTCAGACGTCTAGCTGGAGCTGATTTTATTTCTGAAGCACAGCGGAAAACAACTCGTAACGCGACTGATTACATTCTTGGGTATTTCTACAACATGCCTTATAAGTTGTAAGATATATGTATTACCATGTTGTTAATTTTAAACATATTTTAATTGTACCACTAAACAAATGCTGTATGAAAATCGTTAAAATAATATTGAAAAATTGGTTAATAGTTATATTTTATCAAACTGTGAATTAAAAGTGGGGAAAATGCGACAAAAAATTAAATGTGAGGTTTTTGTCACTGATTTATGTACTTTCAAACACGGTGTCCTATGTAAGATGGATTATTCAAGTAGCTTCAATATTATTAATACAAAAGAAAATCACAAATATGTAAAATGTTATTTCCTTTTGTTTTTATTCAAATGTTAATTTTTTTAAATTATTTAAATATTAATGGACTAGGCGGTATCTGCTTTGGTTTGGGTGAATCGTATATCCACGGAGATTTTTGGCTTTTTGGCTTTCAATTATCACTACAAATTAAAATTTTTCTATTCGCATAAAAAAAAAGTGGGCTTAACTTTTGGCGGCACGATATGTTTAAAAAATTCGAAACCTGTCATATTTTTCTTCCTATATAATTATGTATCTTTTCAAGAATTGAGTTTAGAAAATGTTTGTAATTAAATTTTTTAAAAAAATAATATCGAGAAAAATCGAAAAAATCGCCAAAATGCGGTTAAAAAACATTACTTTTTAGGGAATTTTTTTGGGGTCTTTAAATTGGGTATAGTACCTTCATACTTGGCTCACGAAAAGTTCATGTTATGTAGAATCATCACACCAAATTTCATCAAAATCGGTTCGATAGATTTTGCATAATAATTTTGCAATCCAGATTTTGAAAAGAAATACTAATTTTCAAAATTTTGCACAGCAAAAACCGAGGCCTTTAGATACTTGAAATTTTAGTCACATATACAAGGGCTCTCAAGCTTTCGCACGCTTTTTCAAAAATTCGAATCCATCAATTAGGAGAGCTTTGACGCTTGTTTAAACATTGGTGGAATTTTTGTACTTATAAACAATTAGAATAACTTTGTGAATATTCAATCAAATCAAATTTTTTAAAGCAGGTTTTAAAAGTTCTTAGAAAGACGCTTCTTTAAAAAAAAACAGATCGATTAGTGAATTAGTCACGTAGTTATAGTCGATCAAAGTTAACCGTCATTTACACTTGTACTGGGACATCCGGGCTAATTTTTCGAAAAATACCTTTGTATTCCGAGTACTTACCAGGTCTAAGTTTGCAATACTTTTCTTCATTGGCAACCTACTTTAAAACGTGTTTAAAGTTATTTATGCAAGCGAGAAATTCAAGAAAATCGTACGGGTGGTGGTGGGGGAAGGACAGAGCGCGGCCGCTTCGGCCTGCTCGAAATTGAATCGGTCAGTTCAAAACCGCGACGCGCTTAAAAATTTTTAATATCTCAGCTTCTAGGGATTTAAAAAAACAATTAGCGTATTTTCAAATGCCTACCGTCTTTCAACAGTCCGATAATTATTTATCTTTAAATTTCATTTAATTATCAACTTTATTTTTTTATTGTATCAAAGGTAAGTGCATAAACTTATATACTGTTTATCAAAGATCAAAAACAAATGTATTTAAATATTCTAAAATTGTGTAAACCACAATTATTTTCAATTTCTCATTTGCTTATATTTAAACAATAAATAATATTTGAATTATACTTTAATCACAAAAGAAATGATGATTAAATTAATAAATTAATTATAAAAAACCAATAATATTTTATTCATACTTAATTGCATTAATAAATCAGGATTTAAAAAATGTACACAAATTTTTGTTTTAAACTTATGAATGTATATTATATGTATTTAAATGTATATATTAAAGTCGATCAATGTTTAAACAAACGCCAGACGGATTGACGGATTCGAATTTTTCAAAAAGCGTTTGAAAGCATGAGAGCTCTTCTATATGTGATTAAAGATTGAAGTATCTAAGGGCCTCGGTTTTTCTTGTGCAAAATTTTGAAAATTTGCAAATTAATTTTCAAAATCTGGATTGCAAAATTATTATGCAAAATCTATCGAACCGATTTTGATGAAATTTGGTGTGATGATTCTACATAACATGAACTTTTCTTGAGCCAAGTATGAAGGTACTATACAATAGACCCCACAAAAATACCCAAAAAGTAATGTTTTTTAACCCCATTTTTGGCGACTTTTTCGATTTTTACAATAATAATCATGATTCATTCGATTTGTAAGTAGTCATATTTTGTAAAAAATTTAATTACACACATTTTGTTCCTCTTCCATTTTCGCCTAAAATCAACTCTTGAAAAGATACAAAATTAAATAGGAAGAAAATATGACAATTTTCGAATTTTTTTAACAAAAGTTTTTTTTATGCGCATAGAAAAATTTTCATTTCTAGTGATATTTGAAAGCCAAAAAGCCAAAAATCTCCGTGGATATACTATTCACCCTTTGGACTTTTTGAAACAGATACCGACTGGACTATAGGAAAATAGAATAATCTTACTGTTAAATCAGCCATAAATAACAAAAAGAATCAAGTTATCGTTCCAGAACTGGAATCTATTCTATGTTGGTGATTTTACTTGAGAGATTTGATATTATCAATGATGCTACAACCAAAGAAGTACGCTTTAGACCCGTATATTGGGTACAAGCATAGCGACATGTTATTAATTTATAGAAAAACTCGCTACAATTCTGCTAGAGCACAACTTATTTATCATCATTGTTTTCCCTAACGGCAGTTTGCTAACAGAAATGGATTTCAATGTTTTCTTGATATTGTTAGTGTTATTCCTCGTTCTGAAAGTTACCAAACCGTGAGATGGATAAGGAAGAGCGTTTTTTAGGCACAACAAGTTATGATTATTATTAGTTCAACTCCGATAGCTAAATACTAGGAAATTCGACATATTTAGGATTACTCATGTCTATCAAGTTACGAAGGCCGAAGATCATCGTTTCGGAACTTGGAAACATTAAAAGTCAATTTATTACTGAAAAACTGTAATTTTTCTAACGAATCCAACAAGAGCATGCCATTAGATAAAACATTTAAATTTGTTGTCAAATGTTAAATATATCAAAACAGTAAAGGACCCAAGACTGAATCCAGTGGAACACCATATTTTAAAAGGTTGATAAAGAGATGATGCACCACTAAAATGTGATATTACATATTTGATTAATATTAATTATGTTTTTGTTTTATTAAAACACGGTTTTAAGAGTATTTCCGTACTATGAAATTCATTGTGTACTACTATTAATCTATCCAGAAATAAAATTGCAAAATAATCATTGTCTTTAAAATTTCTAAATTCATTAATTTTCACAACTCTTCCGGATCTTTTGTCATTCTCTATAAAAAAAGTTTGGCGCGGGCAAGTTAGTTATCCTAGAATTAGGTCGACCCGCACTGTTGTCAAGTTGTAATAAAATTCTCCAATAAAACTCGATGCATTTTAAAAATGGTTAATTTTACGTCAAAATAACTTTTTTGATCATTTATACTTAATCTACGTTATGCTGAAGCAATGGTATTCAAACATCTAGCACGCTGCATATATCTTACATGAAACACGTAGATATATTTTAATTTTGCAAAATCACACCAGTACTTATCCTGAATTCTAATTCCACCAAACCGTGTCGAGTTCAACAAAAATAAGCAGAGGCGACCTCGAAAAGTTCAGGGTCAGGTTCAATTCATCCTAAGCTTGGCAGTTTCGTTCCATCACTCAACTATCGTCTTTAATAGACACAATTCCAACACGCATATTAGGACATCGGGAGTCATACAACATCTTCTAATTACATCATTTGGACATGCTGTGCCTGATCTTGTACTCTCGCGGAATAAACAATCGTCGTGGGCTTTTTTATTCGCTGTGCGGCGCATGACATCACGCTGTTTGTGGTGAATGAGATTCCTAATATTCTTTATCTGTATGATAAATTATCTGTTTGGTTAAAGTTTACGCACGGTTTCGACGAATTTGGCGTATGGAGGTCATTGTCATTAGCAACTTCAGCAGTAGCCCCGAAATTTTGTTACGTAAACGATAACAGTTTGAGATAAAATTTTCACGACCGCTTTTTGTCGATAGTGTTTTAAACCAGGTTGTTTACAATTTAGTTTGCATTGAAATAATTACAAAAATTGCGTTCATTCAAATATTTTGTTTTCCGTGAAACATGTTTTTCAGTTCACTCGACGATTTTCTTTCCGAAATAATAGTCCAGTTAACTGGATAACCGCAATTGAATTGAATTTGAATTTTTTGTACTATTAAAATTAACAGAATTAAGGAGACTAAAAGTTAAGGGATGATTCCAGAAATTTAAAAAATCATAACAAGCAGAAAAGTGAATGAATTTTGTTTTATTTTTCAATCTACTCTAAAAAATGTAAACTATCTTTTCAGAAAAATAGATATTTTTTTTTTATTTTTAATAAAAAAGTTATAACAGTTTTAATTTTTTAATCGTTAATTTTAATGATTTAACAACACTTGAACTATTTTTTTGTGTACCCTTCGATCTATTATACATATAAAACAATAAAAAGTTGCTTTCGAAATTTATATTACGTTCGCTTTGTCGCACTCATGGTACCGAAGAACCGAAGTCGTGGACACTGGACAGCTCGTATGTCTATGACAAAGATAGATTATTTCGTTCGCTATTGTCGCACACATTCCACCGTGTTGTTTTTGTAGATGCACGTGCGTCAGTGCACGCGTTTCGTTAAGATATAGTACGGCTCCATATCCACAGTTAATCTCAAAAAGGCAAATATTAATAAGAACTAATATTTTCTGTTGATTAAATTTTGCAAAATCTCCATATTATAAAGCACCACTCCGGTCTATGTAGATATGTATGTACCTGGGCTTTATGTAAAACACCTGTAAATTTATTTAATAATACTCGTAGTTTTAATTAAATACCGGGAAAAGTCTGGGAATTCGTTATTCTTCATTAAAAACAGGGAATAATAATCCGGGAATTTTTAAAATATTCATGAAAGTCAGGGAATTTGATGTTTGCAACTGGAAATTTTGCGAAAGCCAGCCTTGGGTTCTTGAAAGAGAAGACTATTTGTGGTTNTTAATGGTGTTTATAGTCCTAAGTTAAACTTACTCCAGCGAAGCCGACGCTGTGGCTAAATACGCTGATCAGCAGAAATGCTTATATAAAAACCAAAGTATCTTTGTCCTATTAAGTATTAGTCTATATGCAGTCTACTTAAGTGTAACGCTATAAAAGCTATATAAAAATCTAATTAAAACTATTTACTCAGTTTACATTTTATTATTTTCTTCCCCATAACTCAACAATTATGAAGTGATTAAAGTTGATTTGAGATGTTTAAGGTATACTTTATCATTTGCTATAGAAATTTTTCCCTCTAGAAATTATGTAAAAATCTGTCACTTTGACAGAAACGTGTAATATTGTCAATTCGCAATCGGTGCCACTTAAATTTTGTTGTGAAGTTAGTGGTTGTTGTCCGTCTATGATTTTAACGCAAATACGATAATTTATAAAAAAAAATATGTCCTCTTCGTAACCAAAATTCATCTGTCCCAGTGTTTATTAATTTTTCTTGAAGGAAATGGTATTAATATAAATAACCGATTGTGTAGTGTAACCTTATACAAAGTGTTTTGTAATCAAGTGTTTTCTGTCAAATTTGACAATTAATTTTAGAAGGACAATCTAACGAGATGTGCGTTGTTGCCAAATTGTCAGTTTTTTCAGGTATAAAGGGAATATTTGTTTTTTTTTTAGTAGACACTATACTGTTTGATTATAAGGGCCCCGAACTATAATCCAGTTACCCATTTTTGAACACCCTATAAAGTATATTGTTAGAAATATGATGTTCGAAAACATAGTAGGTCGACGACGAAAAGCCGCCGCCAGTCAGTTCGAGACAATTTTGAGAGAGCGAGGTCTGCCTGGATTACTTGGCCGCTAACTAATGGTTGTTTTGTTTGTGATTGCCAGTGGAAGTCTTCCAAGTTGTTTTGTGGTAGCTTGTTGAAGATACATTTGTATTCAAATATATGTTCTGTATTGGATGTTATGTTATAAAAATCTAATTTGAAGTGATTAGTGTCATTGCTTGAATTACGTGAATTGAATAATTAATCTGGTATCGAACTATATCTAACTATATATATTTTTAATTTATACTGACGCACAAATTTTTTTTTCGTCACACTAGATAAATTGTGACGTCATCGATAAATTTTTTTAAATAGGATTGTACACATTTTTTGCATTTTTTGATAGATTTTTCATTCTCTTTCCAACTATACGAAATTTATATGCCTTTGCATAATTAAATTTTTGAGAAAAAATGAAAAACTTTCAGCCTTTGACTTTAGTTTCGTTACTTGCTAAATCATATCAAACAGAGGGCGTTGAAAAAACAATTTTGCATACGGCTATCTGTCACATATCGGTTTGTTGGTAACAACAATAAACAAATTTATAAACATCAGTTAATATTATGATTCTTTAAGAAGTAAATTTAGTCACAAATATTTTGCTTGCTTTCCAAAGAAATGGTGCTTTTTGGGTTCAGAAAAAAGAAACCTGTAAGACTAAATAAACAATAACAAATTCTTTCATACGAAAATATACTGACTCTCGCTTGTCGGCAATGTGGATGCTCATTATAATTTATCAGTAATATGAGACATAAATTAATACCTGTTTAAATTATTTTTACGGAGTTTAGTTATGTTATATGCAAATTAAGTGGAAAAAATAAAAATTATCACCTTGCCCATTTGCGTCATCTTATAGAAAAGCTCAAGAGTAAAACTAATCTTCAGCAAAACAGCTGACAAAAATGCTATAATTGACCATTTATTCGGCGGATATCGCTTCTTCTGTATGACCTAATAAACAGAAGCAAATTGTCGACGATAATACTTAATTAATCATATTATAGCCTCGTTAGGAGTTTCATGGAATAATTAGACGTTGTTTCGCAAATTCATTCCAAACATAATGCGTGTTGTGCTGACAAATTGTGACTTCATCTTCATTAAATAAATGCTAAGAATGTTTTCTTTATCACTTTGTGATTACTTTAACTCAGTCAGCGAAAACCCTTACAGGTTATCTTTGAAAGTATGTATATTTATAATTAGTTGGATACATTCGCTACCGTTTCGAAAAATATTCAGGTGCAGTGAATCAAATGTGGCTCTTAAATATCTGTTGGGTTTTCTCGACTCGTTCAATGAATCATTGAAGCAAATACAAGCAAGGAAATGTTGCATAATGACAAAACACTATTATCTTTGCGCAAATTTATTATTTTATCTAAATACAGTGTGTCCCCAGATGGGGTATCGCACTCTAAATTTACGTCCACTAGTTTTAGTTTAGTTGTATTATATGCTCTTCGTTTATTGCATTTTAAAGCTTTATGCCGAGAAGTATTCCTTGGAAATTTATGAATGTGTTATTTGTAGAACCACAAATATTTGTATATTTGCAAAATAAACATAAGGTCCATTAAAATCATTGTTAACTATTTGAACTTTTTATTACTATATTACAGCGTTTGGCAAACAGCTCGTTTCGGCACTTTAAAAGGAATCCGTCGATACAGCAATTTGGAACTCAATCTGGTAATTAATAGTATTTACATAATCAGCACGTTCACTCCAGTCGTAATTTTTTTAAAGGAATTTGACATCTAATATATTCAAGTTATGCCAAACACCAGAAGTCGAATCACGTCTGTAAAAATAATAGTGCTTTTAAGGAATGTGTTTCTTTAAAATTTATATGTCTGTATCCAGTGATGTAAAATGACCGTCATTTAAACTCGTGACCAGGTCATGACGGACATTACACGTCATAAATAGTTTCAGTTAGGAAAAATAATAGTACTTAAATGTAATTTAATGTCATTTTTCTAAAATATAAATTACTGAATCTCAATATTGCCTTAATAAATTCATCAACAAAACTATATTAATATTAAAAAAGTTTTTAACTACAAAACAAACAACACAAAAAACACATGTTCTTTGGCTATAGATGACAAGTATAAAGTAATAAAACAAAAAATTGTTACCATTGGTTAAGTTTTAAGGACACCACGTCACCAGGTGGAACATAAACCTACTTCTTACCGCATTGACAATGAATATTTAATACATATTAATTTAATATTAACATTAATAAAATCATCAAAAGTATCTATAAAGTGATTTTATTTTATTGTAATAAAAAATAATAATAATAATTTAAATATTTAAGAAACAAAACCTATCATGACGCGGTCGACCGCGTCATGACGTTTAAATGACGGTCATTTTATATCACTGTCTGTATCCCAGCCCAGACTATACAGAGTGTAACTATAAGTGAGGATCACTACCTTTTGTTTTTTTCTTCCAGATTATTTATTTATGCCTCACGCGAACGTAGACACTTGCTTGTGGATATCGAATAAAATCGGGTTTAAAACACTTAAAATTATATATTTCCATTTCTCAATTATTATTTTTTACCCAATATGCATGAATAAAGGCCAAAAGTTGCAACAGAAACTTGACAGCAGCGCACGATTACGCCGAGTTTTTTATTTTGTAAGTTGGCAATCCTTGTCATGTACAGGGTGTGCTTGAAAAGGATGGACAACGCTTGACCACAGGTTCCTTAGATGAAAATAAGACTAATTAGCCTAACTTACCTATATACAAAAGTGCACACCTACTAAATATAGAATAGATAACCTATTTTTTTCAAATAATTTGAAAACTATTTTTCTTAGAAACTTCAAATTTGTTACACTTATTTTTTTATATAAGGGCATATATAGGATGTTCTATTTCTAGTGCCTGTGCGCCACTGGCTATCCCATAATTTTTTTGTGTGTATGCCAATGATGACAGAATTTATATTTTAAAAAATAAGCACTATTTTAGAAGATTTTTTGCCTCTTACAAAATTTTGATATCGTTTATGGATTTCGAGTAAAATTCGCATTTTTTATACATTAAATATAGACAAAGATTCCGATTTATAAAAAATAATTTATAACTGCAGCCTCAAAGCAGGGAATAATAATGAAAAAACGTCACATTAAAAAAAATAACTACACATTTTTGATATTAGTATTATCAATCAATAAAATAAAAATCAACACTAATATTTTAAATAAACAATATCAACTAATAATGTAAGAAAGTCAACATTAACATTTTAAATAAACTGATATTTGTAATCACATTAAAATAATATTACAGTAAATGCTCAAAGTTACTTTCTTGTTCTTAAACGCAA
>NW_019416441.1:293559-333104 GCF_000390285.2 Anoplophora glabripennis
TGTTTGCCTTATAAACATAGGTCTGGAACGGCCTCGTTTTAGAGATACAGAGTGTTGAAGTTGTTAAAAAAAATATATTTTTTGTTTATATCTCCGGAATCCATCGACCGATTTCAATAAAATTTAGTACAGATAATGTATGATAGTAGGCCTTGTATTCCCTAAAATATGAGCTCTAAAGATTCAACCAGTGGTGTACAACTGGACAGGGTCACCCCCTTTTTTATAAAAAAAACTACGCCACTGTATTTTTTACAAGCTATTGTAACGAATTTATATTCTAATGCACAAAATACGTAAAAAAGGTAACTTGAATTTTTTCCCTAAAGTTTACCGTTCTCAAGTTATTCATACCAATACAATCCCCTTGTGGCAGACACTTCTAACCATCATATTACAAGAATATTTATGTTTATGCTTAAAAGTAAGTGCAATTTGTAAGCACATCACCAAAATTCTTTACACTCATCGTTTTCATCTTTTTGGATTAAAACAATATTTGGAAAATCATGACAAAGGAATGAAAGGCACAGAAATCAAATTTTAAGAACATTGTACGACGATTCTCGGCTAAGTACACGAAGAACGTCTCGGCAACTTGGGGTGAGTAAATCGAAAATTTGAAAAGTTCTAAGTAACGATGGCAGAAATCCGTACCATTTACAACCTGTGCAAAATTTACTTCCGGGAGATGCCGAGAGACGCCTGAATTTTTATCAATGGTTGTTTCAATTCTTACTAGAAATACTTTAGACCGATCACAAGACGACGGGTAGTGAATTTTCACAATCTGGATATTTGGTCACAAGAAAATACTCATGAAATTCGGAGTCATTTTTAAACTTTCTAGAAAACCATCTCTTTGAATTATTAGAGGATGTTTCATTAAATATAAGAGAAAATAGCTGAATACATATGGATGGTGCTCCTGCGCATTTTAGGAGAATAATACAAGAATGTCTTAATGAAAATTATATGAGATGGATAGGTAGAAGACCAAATGCCAATGTCAACCATAATGGGGCAGAGGGTCCAGTGTCTTGGCCAGCCAGATCGCCAGATCTAAACTCCCTGGACTTCTATGTTTGGGGTGACCTACCTGAAAAGTTTACTTTACTCCAATAGATCACAACTACCGCAGCGAATAGAAGACGGTGTAATGAATTAAAAAAAAACACCACCTAGTTCCATTAATAGAAGATGTCAGAAATGTATCGATGTAGGTGGTTCACATTTTAAACAATTGCTGTAAATACGTAACGTTAATTTTGTTTCTTGTTTAGTTGTTGTTGCTTGGTAAATGTATTTTTATTATTATTTTGATTTAAATTGTTCTTATTTGTAAAGATAATGCCTCCAGGGAAAACTAAAACACACCATTAACCATAAATATGTTTGTAATATGATTTGAAGTGTCTGCTACAAGGGGATTGTATTTGTATGAATAACTTGAAAATGGTGAACCTTAGGGAAAAATTTCAAGTTACCTTTTTTACGTATTTAGTGTATTAGAATATGAATCCGTTACAATAACTTGTAAAAAATACAGTGGCGTAGCTTTTTTTTATAAACAGGGGGTGACCCCTGTCCAGTTGTACACCACTGGTTAAACCTTTAAAGCTCATATTTTAGGGAATGCAAGGCTTACTATCGTACATTATTTGTACCAAATTTTATTGAGATCGGTTAATAGATTCCTGAGATATAAACAAACAAAAAATTTTTTTCAACAAGTTCAACACCCTGTATCTCTAAAATGAGGCCGTTCCAGACCTATGTTTATAAGGCAAACTCCTATTATTTTAAAGAGATCTATCTGTCACCGAAGTTTCCTGCATAAAATTCGGACCACCCTGTATATGTCAATATAAACAGTTTAACATTTTAGTGCGGGGTTGCCAAGTTATGTAGAAAACTTTTCGAATTTTAGAAAAAAACTCATTCGATTGTAAGGGAATGCATCATAGCATTTCCCATGTTAAATAATCAAATTTTCATCACAAAAGCAAATCGATAATTTGATTTCCCATTGCAAAAATAATTTATCTCAAAAAAACGAAATTAGCTGCATTTTTTCGTAGTACCCGATCCTCCTTAAGTACCAAATATTATTGACAAAACATTCCAAGTACAACTCATAAATTAATGCTTATTAGTGGCCTAAATTATCGTCAAACTTGTAACGTTTACATCGCCTACAACAATTGAATATCTAATCCGTTTAAGTATGTACTGTTTAGTTGCGAAATATTGGTAATAAGTAGGATAACTACTGTGCAAATATTTAACTTATAAACGTCAACATTTTTCTATTCTCTTCGGTTTATTACTTCATGTCTTTGCAGATTATGCATAAGACTTTATCGTAACTATAACGCAGTAGCGGCTTGTGGGTCTAAAAATAGGTAAGTCAATAATTTTAAATGACTAACAATTTTTCTATACTGAGCATTGCTAAACCACTAAACCTCCTTTTTATACATAGTGGGAAAAACAACGATCACTTTCTACTGTTGTCAACGATATTTTTAAAGTTTTCAAAAGCTTTCAGAAAAACTGATACGCAAGTTATTGTTAACAAACTGCTGTGGACATAGCAATTGCATCTTTACTATCGTATTATAAAAAATTTGTCCGTTTTAAAATCCTCATCAATCATTGCGTCACCTCGATAGGGCTAGGAGTTGATTGCTGAACTACCTAGTTTTCATGATTGTTTTTAACTTCTAGTGAGAAAACAGTAATAAAGTGTTGAAATAGACGGATGGGTTCAGTAATAAACCAATAACTTATAGAATTAACTTATTTTTCAAGTGGTCTTGTGATTTTATGAAAATTTATTACTATTATTTTATTTATAAACTTGTTTGCGGTTCATGAAATTATGATATGGCTTTAGCTAAGTAGGTAATACGTTCGAAGGTCTATATATTTTAAGTTTAAGCAATATCCAATTTTTTTTGGCTCAAGGCCCGAGATTCTCATGTAACCTGTAAACATTTTTAGTTATCAATAAATGTGCAAATTTATAAAACTAAATATGAGAAAAAAAATAGGTTTCTCGTGCTTTCGTACTAAAATACGTTTTATAAATTTACAGGTAAAAGTAAACAAGTTTGGTTCGATTTCGGCCCGGTACTTTGAGTCTCGGTTAAAGCTCGATTAACTAATCAGGCGATTAGACTGTGATTATACTTTATAAAATAAATCAGTATATGTGCAATCTAATCGCCTGATCAGTTAATCAAGCTTTACCGAAACTCAAAGTACCGGGCCTAAATGTCACAAAAAATATGTGACTTCCGTCAAATGTCATTTTCACGAATATCTATTTTCAGTCCCCAAATTTTGTTGCAGTATTTCTAAACCTTCTGTATATGAATTTAAATATTATTAACAAAAAAGTATATAAACTTGTAAGTAGTAATAACACAGGTCAACAAGGGCCAAGAAGCAGACACACCAATATACATTCCCGAAGGATTTTGGTGCGCTGAATCCGAATCTGGCTGCAGAATTGCTCTATCACGTCATTTTTTTTAAGATATCCTAACCTAAAAGTGCAAAAAAAGCTGTTTTTCGTCATATTTGAGGTTATGTAGTAATGCCATATATTCTTTAAAAAAAAATACGTATAATTTAAAAGTACAAGGCTCCCTCTTTCGAATGCCGTTGAGTTTGCTCAAATATCTTGTATGAAGTTTCTGAACTGCAATCAACTGTTTGACGTCGAAGGGACAATTAGTAGATTTTCGCATATTAAGAAACTGAGAAACTTAAAAATTTCAACACGTGATATCTCAACGAAAAAAAGAAAATATTTGAGCAATCTCAACGGCATTCGAGGGAGGGAGTTTTGTACTTTTAGATTCAATGTATTAGTTTTTTGAAAAAGAATAGATGGCATTACTACGTAACCTCAAATATGACGAAAAACAGTGTTTTTTGCACTTTTAGGTTAGGATATCTCAAAAACCTGACGTGATAGAGCATTCTGCGGCCAGATTCGGATTCAGCACACCTAAATGTTTCGGAAAAATATATTCAAATTTCTGCTTCCAAAAAAAAGTTAAATTTTGTTGGTCTGTGTAATTTGATTAATAAAATGCTTTATATTATGAAAACAACTATACAAGTTTTGCCAAATTAAAAATGTATATAGTTCAAATACGGTGTCACCTTCAAGGGTATAATCTAGAACCCAAATGGTGTCGATTTAACCAAACTTGCTTAAACGAGAAATGTCGTAAAAAAGTTACAGGGTGTTAAAAGTTTCTTGTTTTATTTCTTGTTTTCTCCTTAACTTAGAACCCAGTTAACCGATTTGAGCAAAATTAGCTGTTGCTTAGTTTCTCTACCTATTTTTATAAGTTGCGTGTAAAACTTTAAACGTACAAAAAAGTTACAGAAGAATATTCACAAAGGGTTGTACTAAAATGAACGCCCTGTATGATTTAACCTAATAGGAACATAATCACTGTATACTTCATTAAAAGTAACTAAGCAAATTTTGCTCAAATCGGTTAACTGGGCTCTGAGTTAAGAAGAAAACAAGAAATAAAAAAAGAAACATTAGCAACCTGTAACTTTTTTTTCGACATATTTCGTTTAAGCAAGTTTGGTTAAAGCGACACCATTCTATATGATACCCTTGAACTATGTAACATTCGTTAGGTACCTACACTTCCTTATCATACTTCTGATTTGTTTATTCTCTTCAGAAGGTTCGTTGGGCATTTTTATACTAAAGAGACTTAAGGTGGCCATATTCCCGGCCGAGAAATAGTGAAATTTATGGCGTTTTTAGGTACTGAAATCTTTAAAAGTAAAACGTGTAGAACAAAAGTAAGCACAAAAATGAAATCCTTGATGTTTTGTTTATTCATTGTTACCATTTAAATTTACTCAAATAAAATAATAACTAAAAAAAAGCGTTTGTAAAACATGCGTTTGCTGTTATTCTAACCCCACATTTTAAGAATTATTTTCACGTACTTATAAATAAAAGTAAACAATTTTATATGTAGGACTAAGCAAGTAAATGTTATAAGAATATTTACATGTGGAATTTAGTATTTTCGTAGATTTCAGTACCTAAAACCTTGATGGTTTGATCGTTTTTTGCACCTGTTTATTCGTTTTACTGCGGCGTCTTTGAAAATACCCAGATGGCATGACATAACATTCCTATTATTTGATAAGCTTTAGATTATTCAGTTATTAAATGTTTGAAATTATTTGAATTTGCGGAAAACACTATTTAAAGAATATGGGGCCCTTAAGTGTTTAGAGCCACTCAATAATTAAATTTAAATACACATATTTATGAACTTAATTACTTAAAATTCGTTCGTTTTAAAAGTGTAACTTAATGAAACATTTAAAAAAATCCGTATCGTTAATAAACACAGTGTGACTTATTAAAAACCAATTACGATGGTTCGGCAATCTATGATTTGCTGTAATTTTTGTAGAAACGATTTTTGAGAATTATTTATTTACAAATTTTAATTTATAATACAAAACATTTATTGCAAAGTTTGAACACTTAAGTAGTCGCTTCAATTTAAAAATCTAGAGGCAAAATGCAAAAATCAAAATGCCTCAAGATGAAAAAGCCAGTTACTGACACTTCTAATTATAATTGACAAACAATAACAGTCTTAAAATTTTACGTCCTGCCTAAAATTATAAAAATAAATTTATTTGCACGCTTTTTTACCTAAAGTGTCAAGGTTCTTATAAAAAAGATGATTTTCCCAAAAATTCTTTCTAAAAAATCACTGAAGGCCATATTATATACAAGGTGTCTCAAATTGTACACGCCTTCACTTTACCTAGTGGTAGAATACCTACAAAATAGAAAAAACGACACTGAATTTTCGGTGAATTGAATTCCATTATTGTTTGTAAGAAAAAAGAACGCGTGAGTACCAGGACACCCTGTATACAAATAAAACTATTAAAATCTTACGTCAAAAAAAAAATTTGAGAGGTGTTTTGGTTCTTAATGAGGCACACTGTATATAGTTGAGGTGTAATATGAATATAAAAAAAATATACTGTACTAAATTGAATTAATTTGAATTAACAGTTTTAATTAACTAAAAAGCGCATTTATACATAAATTAAATAAAATAAAAAATACTCCTTTTTACTTTTCATAAGCATCCAATAAAATGCCTTATTGGTTATATGCAAAATGATAAACTTACTCAGCTAACGATGTGCAGTGACGAAATAAATCAATCCCTAAATGGGCAAAATAGAACTGAAGTCACAAATACGAAAATTTCGCGAACACCAGACCGCACGTGTCTGAGCGCCGACTGTAAAAAAGCAACCGCGTCTCTACAAACCGAAATGCGAACTGAAGCAAGCTGTTTTGCTATCTTTACTCGACACACTTTATAAATAATCCCACCTCACCTACAATGCACCGTGCCGGAGGACGGAAAAACTGGGGCCTATTTGTATTTTACGTTTTGCCGAATCGCGTTGATGCTTTGTTCCGCGTTTTTTTAAGACGTTGAATTTTGTCTGGGGGTCTCTTGGAGCAAACTCGAAAAGAGAAAAAAATAGGTTCTAAGGACCTTGTTAAAAGGTACCAACGTTATTCAAAGTGCATTGAAACAGATTGTTGATTTATACGGAATTATGTATATTTATAATTCAGGCAAATAACAAAAAACAACAATTTTACATTGACATTTGTTTTTTTGTGCCACTTGTCTCGAAACGATAATGTTATTTATGTATCAAGGGAGATATACGGATGATTATTATGACCGCAGGCGACAGGTTGCCTAATTATTCTAATATCTCCCGTGGTGCATACAACGTTTTATTTTTTACTTACAATTAGACATCTCATTTTAAATTTAATAATTAAATGTAAATGAGAATGAAAACAGTTTTTCAATATATAAACGATGTGTCCAAGATGACACCCGCTTTGTTGATTTTGATAGTTTGATATTTGATTCTGAAGAGACATATTGAAAAGGCAGAATAGTTGCTGCTAGAGCCAATAAAGCCAGTGAAGAATTATTAAGAAATATAAATTATTTTATGATAAAGAATATAAACGTTTTGAGACTTGGACAAGCAGAAATTTAGTGACAGCTGTGGGACATTTCCAAGAACTGGTTGTATTACCTTTTATCACTAAAGAAATTATTATAATTTTTAAAAAAACTTTTTTTTTAATAACCATAACTTTATTAAAAATTGAGTTATCAGGACGTTTTTTTTTTTAAATTTTTGTTCCTAAATGTACTTTTTGAAAAAAAATAAATCAAAATTATCTTTTTTTTCAATTTTCGAAAAAAAACGAAAATTTCTCGATGATTACCATTTTTGAATTTTTTTTTCTTATAAAAAACTATTTTTTTATAAATCTCCAAATTTTTCAGTGGTGTATTTTCATTTCCTATTTTTTTTATTGTTTGAAAAAAAATTAGCTTATTTCACATACCATTTTGAAAATTTTTGAAAATGTATATACAATCACATAATTGAAAAAAAATATATGAAAGAAATAATTGAAAGTGGTAAACATGAATAAAATTTCGATTTTTTTCTTTTTAGAAAGGTAAGAAAAAAATAGAAGATCGTTTTGAATAATTTTTTGTATTTTTTTTCGAAAAACAAAAAAAAATGAAAAAAAAAGTTGTTATTTGGTCCATATTTGGACGAACAGTGGACTCTAAAAAAGACATGCAACGCATTTAAACTCAAATAAATCATTTTGAAACCATCTTCTTTTGACTGAAATTGTCTTCAATCGCTGCATGGAAAAAAAATTTTCTCAGTGGTTTTCAATGGGGTAGAAAAGAATAAAAAAGTTTTAGCCAAATCGAAAAGGGTCAGGTTGGTCGATTTGGCGTGGAATGATCTTTTAGTCAGAATTATTCAGTCCTAACACATTGTGAACAAAGTATTCAATGTTGAAGACCACATTATTAGTGCGCAGAAAAATAAATATAGGAGAAGCTTATTTGAAGCAAATATCGAAAGAATATATTCCAGAAAAAATCTAAAATATTGGCAAAAGAGGATATTTTGAAATTTATTAGTGAAGCATCAAGTCATACATATCTTTTGGAAAAGATAATATAGGAAATAATTGGCTATATTATTGCATGTGCTTAATAGATATTTGTTATTGTATTGTATTGTAGTAATGGGTGCTTTTGGAGGATTAAGAAGAGATGATTTGATAAAGCTCTCCATAGATGATATAGATGACAAGGGAATCATTGTTGCAGTAAAAATTAACGATACAAAAACTGTACCAAAATCTTTTACTACTGTGGAAGAAAACGAAATGCATCGCTCTCCAATTGTATCGACAGTATATATCTTTGCGACCAAAAGAAATTAAAGGACGGCGGTTTCTCTTATATACTGACAAGTTTTGTCTACATTACAATGTTTCTTGTTAAAAGCGTACCAGTTATTTAAAATTTCTATCAATTTATTGCATTTATATTCTACGGGATTATCCGATTTGGCTGAGATAATAACTGATTGATATCAGCGCACATAGTAAGAAACGTATTACAGCATCCGACTCGTTGTTGTATAAAATAAACAGTATCGGACCCAAAGCAGATCCTTGAGTAACTTCCATGTCAACTGCTTTACTCTCCGAGTTAAAAACTTTTTTAAGCCCTCGTGGACATCACGATGATGAATCAGCGGATATGCAATCTGAAGGTTGGCTTACCATTTTTGCATCTATAAAAAATTGCATAGTTTGAAATTTCCTGTTTTTCCCAAAAGACTCAAATTCCAAATATTTTCCACTGACACTACGTAAAAATTTTCTTAGACTGACCCCTTGTAGGTCATGTTTAGGCTGTTAGAGTGAGCGGCAATTCAGTGACGTGCCAAACGAGTCAACTGAGACATCTTGTCTCTTTTTTAAATATTTTTTTTTTGTTTTAGAAAATCCCACAAATAAATATTTTTTCTGTCTGTATCTAAAAATTATTTCTTTTTACGTTTAAATGTGTACGTTTTACGGTGAAATAATTCATAAAAAGCAATATCAGACTTACTAAAAAGAAATTGGCATTATTTTTTATTTAAATTATAGAATTATTTTTAGTACGTATTTGTTTAAAAAAAGGTATTTCATTATGCACGGTCTTTTTTATTCTATTTTAAAAGTATATGTACAGGGTGATCGATATTTTACGGGAAATTTTCTGTAAAATAACTTTTGGAGCTTTGACAATTTTTTTCTCGGAACATGCCCCTATTTTTAATGATGCCAAAACGAATGTTTAGTTGTAATAAATTTTTATATTCAGCGTTTTGTTATATGTTCAACTGTTTTTGAGTATTGTTAATTACTTTCCTTTTGTAAGCATTTAATTATATCCAGTCGTCCTCAAAGAATAATGCACATCCCAAGATATATCGATCACACTGTACGAATAGCTGCACAAAAAATAAATTCATACAAATATTTGGAGATTTGGTACAGAATATGATAAAACCCAATGCAAACAAACATATCAATTCCCATGTCGTTTGTTTTGTCTATGATTTATTTTCATGGTTACAACTATTTAAAGTTACTAGTAACGTAATACCATATATCGCTTATTCACTTTATTTTTCAAGCGTTAGATAACTTGGATGCCAGATAAAACGTCAACGTATTATTGTAGTGTACTGTTTACAATTTCTTAATAGTCAGGTGCAAAAACAATTTGCAGAAAGTATGTGGAGATACCAGTTCCCTTAATTAGAAGATTACAACGTGAAATATACACTGTGCCCCAAAATGATGGAACAAAATTCATAATTTAATGAAAACAATAATTTAGTAGGTACTACTTTTTATTTTATTACAGCAAATGTTCAATGGCCCCCATTAACCATATCGCAATGGCCAATTCGATGTTGAAAGTTATCAATTACATTTTGAATAACATTTAGTGTTATGTTTCGAACTTCTTCTCTGATGCGATTTTTCAATCCTTCGATAGAGTATGGTCTGTTCACATACATTTTGCTTCTCATATAATCCCACAAAAAAAAATCTAGTGGGGTTAAGTCAGGGGAGCGTGGTGGCCATTCAAGCGGTCCTCTTCTGCCTATCTATCGATATGGGAAAACTTCATTAAGGTAATTCCTTACATCGAGGCGAAAATGTGGAGGGGCACCACCTTGTTGGAACCAGACATCACCAGCAGGCATATCGTGCTCATTCGGCTTAGGAAAAATTAATTCCAGGGCTGGAATCCGCTGAAAAATCCAAAAATGCAAATAAATGTCGCCGCCTGTCAAATTACCTTCAAAGAAAAAAGGTCCCAATATGCGATTTGCTACTTTTTCCAGCCTAAATATTCTCTTTTTTCGGCCGTACGACGTAATAGGAATCTTGCATTGATCGCAGACGGTGTGTTTTTAAGAATTTAAAGTAGTGGTCGTAGGTAAAGTATAGTACGTAATACGTGGTGTAATGCAATTACGCACTCATAGAATTACGTAACTTTTCCATTCGTGCGTAAAATGCTTTTTACAACACTTATTACGTAATATACTATTTTTAATATATCAAGTCTTTTTATTTTCAGTCATATTTTTGATAATACTGTTATGAGAGAACACTGACAACAATTAAATCTATTTTCCCACGACTTATTTTTTGCCCGGAATTGTTTTCAATAACACAATTTACATCATTACTCTTTGTAGGTAAATTATATAAACATGATATTCTCTGAAAAAGATCATTGTAATAAATTATCCGCTTAATTTTAACACAACAAAATTCTTAATGACGTTTCCGTCATTCCAGTTTTTCTTTATCAATACTCGGTAATGTTTTCAGTAAAATAATTTTAATATTCCTTATGAAGTGCTGTGAAAAAAAATTATAGAATAATTGTTCTGTTTAAATTTAATAAAACAATAACACTTTTTTTTACTTTAACATTGTTTATCTTGCTGGCAATGTTTGCTGTTTCCTATTTTATTTAAATGCTAGTTTTTAATATTCTAGCACAAGTTACTACTTCGAACTAACTGGCCGAAAAATGCAACCTAAAATCAAATATAAATTCAACCGTTATTATCAGATGTTGGTGAGACCCTACAAATGCAACGGAGTATATCCAACCATTATATTCAATATCAGTCACTTTTCTGCATGGTTGCACTTCTTAAAAACGTTCATTTTGCATTGTAAGGTACGTTGGATAAGAGACACGGAAAAACAGCTTTCATATGCGGTGTCATTGCTCTGTAAAGACACACCAATATTAGTTCAAATAGTTATTTAAAAAAACTGAGTCTCATAAACATCATAATTAGTTTTACCAACGTCCAGAAACGATTTTCAATAAACCATACTATAACTTTATAGAATATTGGGTTATCTATATCCACGGTTAACAAAAATAAGTATTAAAAGTACAGAATAATTATTTATTGGATGTAGAACGCGAAATGGTACTTTTGCGTTCAAGAATGGGAGTTATTTTGCAAAATATCCATTTGAGAACGCTAAAGCGTTTGATTGTGAGATGCAAACAATATTTTTTCGAAAACTGCAATAAAATAAGACAATTGTGTTATTTACAACAATTTAATTTATATTTGAGATCGTTTGAACTAAGTTTGAATCAAGGTGGTTTGGGCGCGGTGACTATCATAACGATAGGAACCTAATAAACAATAAAAAAAAATAGTTGTTTGAAAAGGTATTGTGAAAATTATATATTGTAATTCATATTCTAAGAGTGTTTGATTCAAAATGAGCTCGGAAAGTGAAGACGAGCATTTACCACGAATTCAAAGGGTGGTGTAGTTCGAAGAAAATACAAAAAGTTCGGAAGCGATATTACTGGCATATTTCGTACATAAAATTAATAAAATTAAATCTTCGACGTCATGATCAGTATATTCCATGTTAAAAAGTACACTGAATGCCAAAGAAAATGTAAATATAAGAAAACTAATACCATATTTGAAAAGCAAATAAGTTTAATACCGTCGGGAAAAGTTCAGAATTCTAACGAACAAGGAAATTGGGAGATTTTTACAAGAAACACCTGATAATAGATTTCTGCTGAAAAAGGTAATTCAAATTAATATAAATCGATGGATTTAACTAACTTTGGACAACTTTTCAGGTCATTTTACTGCGATTTAGCCGAACTTACCTTGTCCAAAAGTTGATAGTTAGTGATACAAGGTCTTAAATGTAAAATATTATTTTAGTTTATTTCCATTCATTTGTTAATAAATGCAAATATCTACACAAAATTTTGGGGTTTGAGGTTCTTTAAGTAGAGAAATTGAAATTTGTTCACATTTTGGTTAAAGTTCATAGAGGGTGCTAGCTGCAGTAGATTGAATGTGTTAAAAACGTCATAACTTTTTTGTACTTTAAGGTATTTCATCTTTGGTATCAAATTCTTATTTTTCAACTTTTTTTACACAAAAAAGTATACTTTATTAAAGTAGCTATCTCGCACCGTTTTCGAGATATTTGGCTTTGAAACTTCCAATGTTGTTACATTAAATTACAATTAAGTACCTACAGGTATTATTAATTTAGCGGTAAAGTTTCTTAAGTAGGATTTGGACGAAAATCAAATAATTGACGACTTCCACTTGTCTTATTACTGTCATTTGTATGCTAATTTATATTAAGTATCTAATTAAAATTACATCTTAGCTTACAAATTAAATTGTATACTCGTATACGTAAATGTGAGATAGAATGCCGATGTTTTCGTATTTGGAGTTACATGAAATCAGTTGTTTATGGAGAAAGTATAAACACTTGAGAAGAACTTTAGTAGCAGGTTTTAAATGTTGCTAAGTCATTTCGCATAAAGGATTTATACTTTAAAATAAGACAATCTTTTAATAAACGTGTTGATAAACGTATAGAAGCTAGAGATGGACATTTTGAGCAATTATTGTCAAAAAGGCATATTTTTTACTAATGTTTACTATTTTACTCAATTTTTAATTCTAAATAAACCCTTGTTTTTGATATTTCTAAATTATTTTAATTATTTCAACTATTAGCATTGGAAGTTTCAAAGCAAAATATCTCGGAAACGGTGCGGGACAACTACTTTCATAAAGTCTACCTTTTTTGTGTAAAAAAAGTTGAAAATAAGAATTTGATACCAAAGATGAGATACTCGTACCTTTAAGTACAAAAAAGTTATGTCGTTTCCAACACCTTCAATCTACGGCAGCTGGCGCCCTCTATGAACTATAACCAAAATGTGAACAAATTTCAATTCCTTGGATATCAAAGAACCCGAAACCCCAAAATTTTGTGTAGATATTTGCATTTATTAAGAAATAAATGGAAATAAACTAAAAAAATATTTTACATTTAACACCCTGTATCTCTTTAACTATCAACTTTTGGACTAAGGTAAGTTCGGCTAAATCGCAATATTTTTGCTTCGGGAATCTACCCATGAATTTTGGCTCATTACCTCGGGACCACCCTGCATATAGAAAATTCTATACAAAATAAAATTTCAATAGCAAATAAATTCTCTTCCGCAGAACTTACGAAACTTGACAATAATACAATGTGTGCAGTAAACTTAAACAATTACAGCAACAGCCTCATTGAACATCCAGAACTAAAAGCTACGAAAACTGACAGCATTGGATCTGGCATAAATTTAACTCACTGGAATATCGACACTTTCAATTTACATGTGGTGCAAAATAAATTGTAATCGTCCTGTTTATAATAGTTACTGGTTTAATTATCTAATAAAATCATAAATAAATTTCGAAAAAATTCCAAATTATTTTGACATTTGTTTTATGTCCTACAAGAAAAGAAGTATTTTGCTACTAGGTGACAAAAAAGACTTCCTTCGTCAACTGAAAATTTCAAAGGTGGCCTTTGTATAAGTATGGTCCTCTGTATATTAGCTATTTATAACAGGAAGTTTTTATTTGTTTTCGTTCATTCTTAGAAATTCGCTCCACGAAAACTGTCCAATTGCTCGCATTCCACAAACCATATTCCACAAATTAAAATGACCATTTTTACGACCACTATCTCGGTGTAGATAAAAAATATTTCCATCTGCAATAATTACTCCACAAATATCTGATTAGTCGCATTTTATTTCCCCTGCGTATGAATTAAATAGTTATCTGTGTGATTCATTAATAAAAGTCAACGTCCCTTAATGTAGTTAACCGAAATAGGATTTTTTTTTCAAGATTATCGCTGGTGTGATCTTATCTTGAATCATTTCGAAATTAGTCATAAACGTTTGCGAATAATAAATCTGACCTCATGCAGTCGTGCTTGCTGCTTACTTATTATTGTTGTTTTATTCCAAGAAAATACAAATATTCGAGATATGCGTACTCCTAATTAAACGTAATTGTGTTTTACATGTTGTATCATAATATAAACACAGATTATTGATCAAAACAAAAGTAATCCAAGTCAGTATCTTACCGCTTTTGATATAAATTGAAATTAAATGAATGAAATATGACGAAGTTTACAATATTTGTTTATCTGCTCCCACTATAGTAAATAGACTATTAATACATTGTTTTTAAGGAGGTAAGCGGATTTTACGGTAGAAGTGTAATTTTCTATGGACAACGGGAGTAAGTGAGATAACTTACCTCCCTAAAGAAAAAAGCGATTTCGAGTTATAAACGCATATTTTATGAGCAAATAAATAGAAATATTTGGTGAACATTAGGTACATTTTATTAATAATTATGAATGAATATTTATAGTAAGTATTGTATAATTATTACATTTAGTAACATTTATAAAATCTGGATAATTATTCTCCTCGCGTTTACTAATTGTCACACTTTTCTCAAAATGATTTGACCGCTCCATTTCAGTCATCGGAGGCTCAATATTATCTGACTGATCCATTAACGTACTACTAGTACCTGGAGTTGAAGTGTCATTGTAAAAAATTCTGTTGGCTATTTCTTTTTGTTACTTAAACTGTCAGTAACATAACTTACTGGAATTGTGGCTGATTTCCACCCATCATGTCTCTTGATTGCTAATACATCAACTCCTGTATTAGCAAGTAACGTTGCCGATGTTATTCGGAATGAATGGCCTGTATGTTTCAGGATGTTCTAGTTTTTTGAAATTGATGTTGTCCAAAGTAAATTTATACATATTTTTTTAAAGACCTGAAAATTTACAAGTATTGAAAGAAAAATACAGGACGAAATGCTTGATAATTTTCAATTTGTTTTTGAAGCAATTAATAGTAAATTAAAATATATTTTCAACTGTATCATCACAATTGTAGGTATTTTAATGTTATTTCGTTTTTAGGTATTCTCCTTATGTTGTTGTTGTTGGTTAGTTATAAAAATCGTTGTTTGTTATTTTCATAAGGATGAATTTTAATTTTTTTAATGATTTTTTTTTTATTTTAAACATATATATTTTATGCCAGCAAATTTTGATGTCAAATGAAATAAAGGAAAAGTCGTACATTTATATTTAAAGTTTTTTCCTATCTTTAATTATTAAACCTATAAGTGGATGTCAAAATACAAAAAAAAACCTGTACCTACATTCCGCGACGTACTAATAACCCATCTCGTATATTAAATAAATTTATCGTCGTCATCAAATATTAAAAAAATTATATTACAAGCTGTTTAAAATATTATTACGAATTTTGTTTATTTGGAAATATATTTTCTGCAGTATTTCAATACCAAAAAATGAAAATAGTAGGTAGCTAATTAACGAAATTATGATTAAATAACTTAATTGTAACACCGCTGCAGAATATCATATGATACATACATAGATATTCGTTGATTCTTTAAAAACATTTTTATCAATATCTACATCATACATTTAAATAAATACAGTAACGCAAAAAACAGATATTGATAAAAAAGTGTACAAAAGAAATCCGTATGTACGCCTGGCAACATTACCAAAGTCTTGTTTATATGTTGCTAGGATACGCGTAGGTATACGGGCCGCTGCATTTGATTCTTCCTAAAATTCTGCTGGTGGTGTACTCTACCGGCAATTAGGAAATTTAAAACTGCTGGCCTATTCCAGTAGCGGTCTGTGGCGATAGCTATTTTGTCTGTGATAATACTTACATCTTTTATGGTGTAAAAAACTATTTCGTAGCGTTGTCTTGACTTTGTAGGTAACAAATTCAGAGAAATTTTGCTAGCTTCCTCTTGCAAGTCCGGTGGAGTATTCATAAATTCTTTGTCAATGGCTGAGTTACCATTTAACTTATTAACAAGATTACAGATGTTCACAACCTATTGTTATTTTACACTTTTGTTGTTTGTTTTTATTCCAAATTTTGGTTTAAATTGACATTTAATAACAAATGATATAAAACGTCAAAGTATGCAAATGACAAGCAAAGGTGTCTAGATTGTGAAAAACTACAACATTGTGTTGCTATAAATTTAGCTGCCCAAGGGTCGATAAATAAAAATTTCGGTCATATTTTTACAGTCAGTATGATTTATTTTCACAAAAGCTAGGAGAAAAAAATTATATAGGTTCAAAAATTCAAAAGTTAATATGTATGATACTTTGTTTCTATTATGTAGTACCTACTAAAACAGATTATAGCAACCTTATAACACCAAAATACAGCATAATAATATATCTATTTATGGTATTTCACTATTTCAACAGCCAAACAATTTTTACATTTTTTACGAGATAAACCAGGTTTTAAATATGCAGTTTATCAAATCTGAACCTCAATGTTTCTCAGATAAAACCTCAACATTTTCGAAACCTGTACCTAGAATTTTCAAAATTCTTATCAAACCGCAAACAAACACTTATACAAAAAACCGCGCTGTAGATATCATAAACATTACGCTTGCCACTTTTATACTTTTATGTATCCGATCCCTACGTGATTCTAAGACGAATTATGAAACAACCGGTAGATTAGTAAATAAAATCATAATTCCACACAAACAAATAAATTTGAGCGCTTCCCCCTCCCAGTCAACAATAAACTTAAGCTAACATTTCCGTTTCGATTTGCAACACTTCCATAAATATTTCATTTGCACAACCCAAACCGGGAAACTATTAATTCAAAATAACAGAACGTAATTTTAACGTTTCCCTGTGTTTAGTGTTCCCTGGAAGTGTGATTTATTTATGAATAGCAGACCGCAAATATTTCAATGGAATACTAGCGACATACCCATCCGTATCAGTCACATGGCGACTTATTGACCAAGTTAGGAGCACAGCAAGAATTTCGTGAACCGAAGGAGAAATTCCCAGAATATTCCGATCGCATCGCGCTATATTAAGCATCTAGAACAGACCCAGACAATTTATCCCGCGTAAAATAAACAATTACAAATATTACTTACGTACTTGTGTTTTTAAGTAACAGCGGTTTGAGTAATTCGGTATTTTTATGCGTGTACGGGGTGGTCAACGCTCGTTACGTTTCCTAACGCCGATGATGTTTAAATATACCGCGTAGTAAATAATGTCTATATTTAAATTCGATGTTTGGGAATATAATATTCTGTTTTCACTTCGTATATACAGGGTGTCCCGGTCCTTGATACAATACAGCCGAGTACAAATAGATTAATATAATTAATAGTTAATTGTATAATTTTTTCGTAAATTCACCTTTCTAGTTTATAACTTTTTTCCGTTAATTTCCACGAGAAAACAGTAAAGTACTTTTTTTTCGTCTTCAAAAGACCTATAAAACTAGCCTCGAGCGTCAAAAAATATTGATTAGATCAAAAGTTATAAACAGAAGAAGTTACTGTTTTCTCGTTGAAATGACCGGAAAAAGTTATAAACGAGAAAGGTGAATTTACGTAAAAATTATACAATTAACCACCCTGTAAACAATCTTCCCCCAATTTTTATGACTGTGGAAACTAATATGTTATTGTACATAATATTTAGCATCTATAGTGATAAATTCAGCTTGCCGAAACAAAAAGTCGCGTCCAACTCTATATTTCCTGGCCTATAGGTCAAATTAATATCAGTTCTTCATATAAATTTTTTTTATACGGGCCTACGTTAGCAAATTACGAGCTGTCAAAGGTGAAAATTAAAAAATTATTTTTATTTACAGCCTTTAAATTATTAACTTCAGATGATGCAAATTTGGTGATCGATAACTCATGGTTACAGTTTGTTTTTGGTGTTGTAAGTGAAACTTCATTATTCCCAAAACGCCAGGGACGGACTATGCCCAGTGGTTAACAACCCAGAATTTTTGCATAGATGAGATCGCAATCTGCCTGTATCAAAAATAAGTTTTCTGGAGAATTTACCAACGATAATACCCTCTTGGTTCAACTCGGTAAAATTAACAGTTTCGGAATTATTTCTGATTTTATGCCACAGTGCACATCGAGCAGCGCCTCCACCATATTTTGTTTTTAATTTTTATTTGTTCATAATTACTATGTTTAGAATCGTACATATTTTTAAGATAAGAACCTAGAAAATCTTATTGGCTGCTAATGTAATTTTCATTAACAAAATTTGACAAACACACTACACGTAACACAAAATAGAAAAACAAAACAAGACTAAGTTAAAGTAAGTTAAGTATTCAACTCCAAATACCCATGTCCATATTCAGACGTTTCTCAAAAACGTATAGACCCATTAAATTATTACCCACTATTCCTGCCCCTACAGTAATTATGAATCGGTGCTGATATTTTGTTAGCACAGTACCATGCAGATTCTCTTCATCCCATGAATGTAAGTTATGGGAATTAAGAATGCCATTTTTGTAGTCAGATTAATTTGACAGAGAAAATATAAAGATCACGAAGATTATGCGTAAATTATAAAATGGCATTACTTACATGACAGTAGTCTACATGGTAAATTGCAGTTTCAATATTATGCATTTAGTGTAAAATTAACCAACTTCACACGTAACATAGTAGTTATTTTCAATTAAAAATAAGCACAAAAAATGATGGAGGATACTATTTACCAATGAGTCTGGCTTTACAAGATGCCGAAAAGTCAAAGATTTTAATAATACTAAAAATCAATGAAACGTATCCCATTATTTTTTTCTTGAAAGTATAGTATTCAGTATTAATCTCCATCAAACGCATCGCTGTAAAATGTTAATTACGTAATCTAGATTATCCCGACTTCAGAAGGTCATAGAAAAACATTTTTTTTAAATTCCTGAATCAATGTCAGCAACTTCTTTCTTTAAAAGTCATTCTCATAAAATAAAAATTGAAGTAGTTACCTATTTGAAAAGGACGTGCCCCAAAAAGGTGCAATTTTTCAAAGGCATTTTTTGATCCTTGAAATTAATAAAATCGTCAAAATTTTCAAATCTTTAAAAAGAAAATAAACCGAAAATCGTTACTGTAGGATAAGGTGGACCAAAAATAACGAATTTTTGTTTTCGTGTCTCATGAAAATATGTTAGTTTATCATGTTTTAAGAGCCCCCTCAAAAAATCTGCTCAAAAAAAATTTTTTAGAGGTCGCTCAAGATTTTTAAAAATATCCAAAATCGTTAAAAATTGATTTTTTTTCTCATTATTTTATCATTTTCTAGGTTGAAAAAATCTCGATTCTAAAAATTTCAAATCGATATTTTAATTTCTAATTGTCATTCATAATTATTTTAACTTTCAAAGTAGTGTACCTACCTATGTTTTCGTGCGACCTCTAAAAAATAAATATCAACGAACTAATAATTTTTTTTTATTGAATTTGATGAACAAAAGAATAGAAATAAATCACGAGACGAAAAATTATAAATATTTGATACTCACAGTGCGGTAGTAAATTTTGCCTCGAGAAATTGTTAAGTGTCTCGTGATTTATTTCTATTTTTTGTTCATCAAATTCAATAAAAAAAAAATTGTTCGTTGATATTTATTTTTAGAGGTCACTCGAAAACATTTTAGGTTTTAAAGTTAAAATAATTATGAGTGACCTTAAAGAAATTAAAATATCAATTTGTTTTCAGATTCGAGATTTGTTTCAACCTAGAAAATGATAAAATAACGAGAAAAAAAATTACAATTTTTTTTATCTGATTTTTTGAGGGGACTCTTAAAACATGATAAACTAACATATTTTCATAAGACACAAAAAAATATACGTTTTTTTTAGCCAATTTTCGAGAGCGCCTTTTTTTCAAAGAACCGATATATCGAAAAATAATTAATATTTTAAAATTTTTCAAAAATGTTCTTTTTTTACTTGCAGTGGGCTATGCTTGCAGTACATAGCAAGTATGGGAACGTAACTGTAAACGAGTTACTGAAGAAGAGAAAAAAAGAAGATTTTTAACGGTTATTTCGATATATCTGGAAAAGTAACAAAGCAATCGATACTTACAAAAAATCAGTCGATAGATCTTTTTAAAACCTACAATTTTCTTATTTAAAATTTTACGATCGAAACTATATTTTTTCAGTTAATTTAGAAAAAACATTTTTTTGCAACTTTGCGATTTTTTTAACCATGTTCGCCATTTTGGATCGAGTTTAATGAATAAAGAACAAATTTTAAAACTGAATTTCCTATAGGGTCATATTTTTTCCACGTAATAATTTCTATAAGCACTTCTCTATTATAATTCTTGGACTATTGTAGTTCGGACTTATTTGTATCACCCTATACAGCACTTCTAACCTATAAAAAATGAAATATACCGCGTTGACATTAAAAGGGTGTCGCATCGTTTGGTGGATGGATTTAGAAAACACGTGTGAAGTGATTCCACGTTTTTCTTCATTTTTATGTGACGTAACGAGTGCATCACTTAATATTTTATGGGCCAATGCTTTTAAATTCTATTAAACGAATTTACGAGCTCTCGTTAGGTACGTGACGTATTTAAAATTTAAAATATTTCTCATTAAACTGACTAAAAATAAAACTCGCGCTAAAAAGATAGCCTGAAAAAATTTCGTATACAGTTATCGCTGAATATGTACGAACCAGTAGTTGTTAAGATCGCCCCATACTTATATCACCATCTTTGTACAGAAATATCGCTTCTTATTAAATTATGTTTATATTTATGAAATTAATGATTTTTTTATATTTTTCCTTCTTTGATGTTGTTTAATGCTACACGAAAAAAGTTGTGTGTCACACATGAAGACAACGCATTAGCAGCTCTTGGGTATCAGTTGCCCTCGCTTCGCTTCTACAATATGTAAGCTTCTAAGAACATAATAGAAAGAAACAGGACATATTCTAGAAACATCATGAAACAAATAAGTAAACAAATGTATAAGCAACGCACACTAGGGCGACTTTCGCTACACTACAGCGTAAACATACTCTACAATTTTCTTTATTCTTATTAGTGCTATTAATTTCTCGGGATGCTATATGACTAGAAAATTAATCAAATACAAATAACATTCGTAACTTGTCGCTTTAAAAGATGCTTATTGCACAACGGTCACGTACGGTGATCTAAAATTGCAAAGAAAAGGTTGAATGGATTTAATCCGAGCTTGTAAATGGGCTACGTCAGCAATAAGATTCGCATAAATACTTGGAATCCAGCTTCTCATGAGTCACGCGTGTTTGCTTACCTCCTTCCCACATATGATGCACTTTGTATTTTAGGGTTCACGTCATGCGCCACAATATTTTAGGGATCAACTGGATAAGGTATTCAAAACGTTTTAATGAAGTGGAAAGGAATGCTTAAGATCTACAGGGGTGGTGTGTTACAAATTTCTCCATGTGTCTATATTCTTTCGCTCGCCTTTTTTTTTATTGTTTTTAGTCCATTCTAATCCGTACAATTCGCATATTTAAACGTGGCTGAAAACGTACATAGGTATTGTATTTTTGAAACCGAGCGACTTGCGCGAAAGTAAATCTGTACAGGACATAGCTAATACCATGTGAAACATCGCCATAATTTTAAAAATGTTGTCACCGCCGTTCTTGGTGGTGAAAATTCCAAATATTTGGAATTATTCTTTCATTAAAACAGAATATTGCAAAGGTAAAATTTAATGTGAAGCTTATAAAAGTTTCATTACTTAAAAAACATTATTATATCGACTTTAGAGCAAATATTGATAAATATGTATTTGAAAAGATACTTGTAAACTAGCGAAATATTAGAACAGATACATTAAGGATGGAAACTGATGCATTTCTGGTTGCCTAAATTATACCGAAAAATGGTAGAAAACAGCCCTTTTTTTATTCCAATATATCTTTTTAAAGCAATGGAAGAAAGTAGTAAAATTTCATATCACATTTGGCAAAGTATAAATGAAGACAGTAAAGCAAACATTAATTGGGATAGGTAAATAATTCGTGAGAAATTAATTTCTAAATATGAAGGTTTTTTGGACTTTTACAAAGAAACGATTATTTCTTCATAGTATTATAGAATTATGCAATTTTTTATATAGTTGTCTTTAAATAAATAAACTGATTAGACTTTATTTCATAGTTTGTTCATCACTTTATTATTTAAAAAGTTATATTGGAATAAAATTATTAAAAAATATTCATTCATGAATAGCATTATCTCCGACTTTTAATTCGCTTGATTTGTAATAGATGTCGCACTAGTAAAAATTTATTTATGAATGGACTCGGGTTATTTTTAACGAACAGCTGTTGTATGTGGTTAATTTGGTATAACCTGATTCTGAATTGGTAGTCATGGTTTCTGTTAATTGATACGTAAATATTTAAAGAATGTCATGATCATTTTAGATATATTTTTGTATAAAAGTATATAAGTAACAGTGCAAGTCCATACTATTATATAATTTTAGAAAATATGAAATATAAACAATTTTTAGTTTATTTAAAACCATAATTTATAATTAATATACCTATATTAGTATCTACGGTTAGTGGATAAGAGGGAAAACATTTTTATTTTCTATTCTACTAGAAAAAGTAATTCGTGACAAAAAATATTTTGCTTTTTAATTGAATACGTTTGTCATGAAAAACTGTAATAAATATATATACAGGGTGATCAGAAATTTAACAAAATTAATAACGTTGAAGAATAAACTGCTTTTGTTTTTGATAATATAAAAAAAATGTTAATAAGAAAAGTTGTTCATAACGGAAAGTTACGTTATAATTACGATTTGTGAATAAAGCGGCTTACTTTGGTATAAACAGAAATGGAAAATATTATATTTTTAATAATTAATATTAAGTAATTCTTGATAAAAAAAATTTGCATATTAATATAAATAGAATTTTAATTGTGAATATACATAATAATGAGAAAATATAAAAAATATGTACGATATACTTATTTTGTCCAAAAAATGTGTAAAGAATTATGTACAAAAGGACGATTTGAGTCTAAATTTTTTTTATGAGAAATAGGTAATTCAGTTCACTTCAATTGAAAAAATAGTTGTCTTATAGGTACTTTAATACCTCCAATATAAACAGAAATTCTGTGGAACAGTGTAGTTTAATAAATATGTAAATAAATGAAAGTAATAAAGAAATAAATAGAATAGGTACAGTAGAACAGGAAAAAATTTAAAAATTCATAAAATAAAATTATTTCTTTTTATTAATTTGAGTTTCTATAATATATTCTGGATCCATACATCTTTTTCCCTGTGGAATATTTTTGTATATTATTTCTGGTAGTATACAATTTTTATAAAATTGTTCCAAATTTGTTGCCATTGATTTTTTCCATAATTCTTCATATTTCTTAATTTGTTCTACATAGAGTGGGTTGTTTTCACCACTATAGGTATATTACGAAATAACATATAGACTTCTTCCGGTTCCGTATCTGAAAGTAAGAAAAGAATTTTACCAGATAATATTTGTTATAAACATAGATAATTATACATTTTTACCTATTATGCTTTTGATTTACCATAATGATATATCTAGTCATATATAGGGTGCCACAATAGTGCGATAAAGTTTAGTATAACTGCCTGTAGTAGTGATACGAAAAAAGTTACTTGCTCGGATTCACATTTTATTATTATTTCCATTATTCATTATTTTCAGACCGAATTAAACGTTCAGAAAATCTTGTTTTTGGCCTGAAGATTTTGCCCTATACAACTATAACTGAAAATAATTATAAACTTTGTCACACTATTGGAACAGCCTGTATGTGCATTGCAACGACAATATGTCATATTTATATTACGGCTAAGTAAGCGGAAAGTCCATTGTCGCATATGTAATTTTTATTTTCAAATAATCAAATACAATACCTACATATTTATTTTAATATCTATTATTTACTTGAATTTAGTACTAAGTACAACTATGCCTAGCAAATTGTAATACTTACTCTGTTAATGTTTTTTCCTTCATATAAAAAATAGTAAACTCCACAAATAAAATATTTCGCAGCCACAACGCAACAATAAAAGATAACAGCTCAAAGATCCATACAAGAAATAATTACATTCGCACCTACTCTGGTCCGAATCCATATAAGTACTAAAATGTAGAAAATAATATGAAATAAAACTTTTAGTTGGCTGCAAATATTATAAATTTGTACAACCACTTGCCATCCTCCTTTTTTGTAAATATGTACATAATAATATGTAGAAGATAGAAAATAGAAATATTTTCAGAACAAAAAACCGGCGGCCGCAAATTGGAGTTTTTATTATTTTATTACCCTTCTCTTTTCATATGCAATTATGAGATAGCAAGAGAGTGGGATGGACGTATAGGCCGGACAACTCATTATCGTGCACGTGTGCGTGCACCTGGCATTTTCTCGTTTTTTTTAGGTGTGTTTTGCCGGAATTTGAATGAATGAAATAATCGTACTATTTTTACTGTAAACGTATTTCCTGTAGCGACATCTATATGAATATTGTAGTACTTTGTTAGATGAAACGGGACTTCAATTTCCGTTCTTAAGATGTTTGTGAATTGTCGTAATAAATCAAATACTTACAGGGTATTTCTTAAGTTATGTGGCCAGAAATAAGGGATTTTCGTTATATGAATGTGGGGTCATATGACAGCCATTGTCCAGCTACAACGCCAACGTATCAAAAATGAAAAAAAAAATCAGTTTTTAATTTTTAATTTCTAAACTGCTTGAGATAATTTAACCAAATTCACCGTTCATATTTAGTACCTATTACAGTAGATATGATTCCAGCCAGCTTTAGAAACTTACCAGTGGCGGAGGTGTCATCGATCATTATTTGCCAAAAGAATATATAACCCTGTACAATATTACAAATAAAATAGGTGGTCGTCATAATTATGCGCCGTTGTATTATCGTCACTTTTTGTTTCTTTACGCTTTTTTGTATTCCAAATCGATTAACAACAAAATTGATTTATTTAATCAAGTGCATTTTTACTATACTCATTACATGACTTAAAATAATAACAAAATACTTAACAACGGAATTACTTTACTGTGATTTATTATAACACGTGTTAGTAATGGCCGCTTTCAGCCAAAATACATGCGTCAGATCTTGAAATTGCAACTCGACCGCGTGCAAACATTCCAGGAGTAGCCCTTATCGCATCACAGCCAGCTATAATTTGTTGACGTAAGTATTCTTCGTATTCAATGTGAACCTTGTAAAACAATGTCTTGGGATATCCCAAAATAAGAAAATAAATAGGGTTCATATTGGGTAATCTGGGTGGCCAAGGTTGACCTGGTTCTTGAGTGCCTCATCCAATCACGTTATTACTGAATCTTTCATTTAAAAATTCACGAGCAGTCAAACTAAAATGTGGGGAAGCCCCGTCGTGCATAAACCACATTCTTTCTCTTAGCGCATAGGGAACATCGGCAAGTAGTATAGGTAAAACGTTTTCAAGAAAATGTCTGTAGAAGGCACGGGTAAAAGTTTTTGGTAAAAAGTAAGGCCAAACAAGAAAATTTCCAATAGTACCCACCCATACATTCAAAGAAAGCTGATGTTGAAACCGAGATTCCATTATGGCATGAGGGTTTTCATCAGACCAAACGTGTTTATTGTTGAAGTTCATTATAGCATCTCTGGAAATATTAACTTCACCGGTAAACAATATGCCAACGGTAAAGTCAACATTTTGTTCAATTTTTTGCAAAATCCAGTGGCACAATTGTAGGCGAGTAGGATAGTCTTGTGGCAGTAAGGCTTGAACCCTTTGTATGTGATACGAGTATAACTGTTGATGCTTCAGAACGGACCAAATTAATGTATGATTCACATTAAGATTTACAGCGATCTCCCTAATACTAGTATTTGGGTCTTATTCAATTTCGTGTAGAATAGCTTCTTCCAACTCAGGCGTTCCAACACGCAAAGGTTTTCCAGGAATTGAACCTTTCTGAAATGAGCCTGACTCCGAAAGAGGTCGAAAAACATTTCTAAACATTCTTGGATGATTGGGAAATCTCTCCATATAAATTCGCCTAGCCTCAGTACCATTTCCATCCGCAAGGCCATAAATGTAAACCATATTGGCCATTTCAGCATTTGAATATGCATAATCCATTATTAAAACTTAATATTTTCAAAAAATAAGCTTAATTTGACAATACACAATATTAAATAAGATTACGGTTTCTTATTATTATTATTTTGCATAGCTTCCCTAAGATATATGTAAGTAGTTTAATATTTACACCATGTATATACTTATTTAATTTTTATGTAAACTACATAGTATACTGGACATAGTATCATCCAGATATGAGCAATTTACATACTTTTCCTTATAAGTTCAAAAGGCAGCCGCATCATATTAAGTCACGTTTTGCAAATAACCTTTTTCTCCTTTTCGCCTCTTTTAAATTTGATCCTGCCAGCTCAATTTACGCCATTCATGCTGCTTTTGTTGAATCATAATGTCTCTGCGAAATATACAAGGTGATTCACAACTTGTCCAAAAAAAAATATGTATGCGATGTAAAATAAGGATAGTTTTATCACAGCTATTTCTGTTTTTAAAGCATTAACATTACAACAAAGTAAACGTAGTGGTCATAAATTATTAAATTAGTGGGTACATACTATTTAATAATGCCCACCCACGATCTTGATGAAGACTTTGATAAAATATAAGATTGAATCAGTGAGTAATGAAGATAAGTTCTATCTAAATGCTGCTCGAGACGTGAACTGATTACTTATGCCAAATTGCAAACACAGTAATACTTTGTACACCAAACATAGTAGCATATTTTATGTAGGTACTCAAGAAAACAGTATTGTTTCTGAATTCATAAAAAAACATTTGTATGTATTTAAAGTTCGAAAAAACGTTGTAAATAATGCCACTAATTTAAAGCAATCGTAAATTAAATTTTATAGAAAAAAGCAGTAGCACAAATGGTACAGAGGTACTTTTTTGGTATTATCGTTCTACATACCCTTTCCTTCTCCCTTTTTTGGAAAAATAAAATTAGTAACTTTTCTTTATTAGCTGCTAGTAATGTTTTAATAATAGGTATAAAAATTTGTTACATAAAATAATTCGTACGATAAATAAATTAATATTAATATAAAATAATTTATTATAATTGTTAGTAACATTAAAAATACAGTTATTATAAACCATTGTAGGTTAGTTTGAGTAGCTATTTTCTGTGTTCGTTTTATCTTGTGTTATATTTCGGTAATGTATAGTCTTTCTCATGATTTCAATCATCTCCCTATGATGTTTCACATCCAAATATAAGAAAAGCTTCAACCCCATTTTTGGCCATATTTGAAATAGCAGTGGCTGTTGCGTTATTTTAACTTTTTTAGTGTCAATTCCTATATCAGAAACCGCGGATTTACCCACTGAGGTTCTTCCCTTGACCATTTTCTAACCAAAATTCTTATTTTTTTTTTCAGATGACGGCTGCAAGATTTCCAGTAGTCATAAAAATAGGTCACGCTCACGGAGGACTGGGGAAAGTGAAAGTGGACAACATAAACGACTTCCAGGACATGGCCAGCGTTGTCGCCGTAGCTAACACGTATTGCACCGTTGAGTCTTACGTGGACTCGAANACTATAAACGTATTTCCTGTAGCGACATCTATATGAATATTGTAGTACTTTGTTAGATGAAACGGGACTTCAATTTCCGTTCTTAAGATGTTTGTGAATTGTCGTAATAAATCAAATACTTACAGGGTATTTCTTAAGTTATGTGGCCAGAAATAAGGGATTTTCGTTATATGAATGTGGGGTCATATGACAGCCATTGTCCAGCTACAACGCCAACGTATCAAAAATGAAAAAAAAAATCAGTTTTTAATTTTTAATTTCTAAACTGCTTGAGATAATTTAACCAAATTCACCGTTCATATTTAGTACCTATTACAGTAGATATGATTCCAGCCAGCTTTAGAAACTTACCAGTGGCGGAGGTGTCATCGATCATTATTTGCCAAAAGAATATATAACCCTGTACAATATTACAAATAAAATAGGTGGTCGTCATAATTATGCGCCGTTGTATTATCGTCACTTTTTGTTTCTTTACGCTTTTTTGTATTCCAAATCGATTAACAACAAAATTGATTTATTTAATCAAGTGCATTTTCACTATACTCATTACATGACTTAAAATAATAACAAAATACTTAACAACGGAATTACTTTACTGTGATTTATTATAACACGTGTTAGTAATGGACGCTTTCAGCCAAAATACATGCGTCAAATCTTGAAATTGCAACTCGACCGCGTGCAAACATTCCAGGAGTAGCTCTTATCGCATCACAGCCAGCTATAATTTGTTGACGTAAGTATTCTTCGTATTCAATGTGAACCTTGTAAAACAATGTCTTGGGATATCCCAAAATAAGAAAATAAATAGGGTTCATATCGGGTAATCTGGGTGGCCAAGGTTGACCTGGTTCTTGAGTGCCTCATCCAATCACGTTATTACTGAATCTTTCATTTAAAAATTCACGAGCAGTCAAACTAAAATGTGGGGAAGCCCCGTCGTGTATAAACCACATTCTTTCTCTTAGCGCATAGGGAACATCGTCAAGTAGTATAGGTAAAACGTTTTCAAGAAAATGTCTGTAGAAGGCACGGGTAAAAGTTTTTGGTAAAAAGTAAGGCCAAACAAGAAAATTTCCAATAGTACCCACCCATACATTCAAAGAAAGCTGATGTTGAAACCGAGATTCCATTATGGCATGAGGGTTTTCATCAGACCAAACGTGTTTATTGTTGAAGTTCATTATAGCATCTCTGGAAATATTAACTTCACCGGTAAACAATATGCCAACGGTAAAGTCAACATTTTGTTCAATTTTTTGCAAAATCCAGTGGCACAATTGTAGGCGAGTAGGATAGTCTTGTGGCAGTAAGGCTTGAACCCTTTGTATGTGATACGAGTATAACTGTTGATGCTTCAGAACGGACCAAATTAATGTATGATTCACATTAAGATTTACAGCGATCTCCCTAATACTAGTATTTGGGTCTTATTCAATTTCGTGTAGAATAGCTTCTTCCAACTCAGGCGTTCCAACACGCAAAGGTTTTCCAGGAATTGAACCTTTCTGAAATGAGCCTGACTCCGAAAGAGGTCGAAAAACATTTCTAAACATTCTTGGATGATTGGGAAATCTCTCCATATAAATTCGCCTAGCCTCAGTACCATTTCCATCCGCAAGGCCATAAATGTAAACCATATTGGCCATTTCAGCATTTGAATATGCATAATCCATTATTAAAACTTAATATTTTCAAAAAATAAGCTTAATTTGACAATACACAATATTAAATAAGATTACGGTTTCTTATTATTATTATTTTGCATAGCTTCCCTAAGATATATGTAAGTAGTTTAATATTTACACCATGTATATACTTATTTAATTTTTATGTAAACTACATAGTATACTGGACATAGTATCATCCAGATATGAGCAATTTACATACTTTTCCTTATAAGTTCAAAAGGCAGCCGCATCATATTAAGTCACGTTTTGCAAATAACCTTTTTCTCCTTTTCGCCTCTTTTAAATTTGATCCTGCCAGCTCAATTTACGCCATTCATGCTGCTTTTGTTGAATCATAATGTCTCTGCGAAATATACAAGGTGATTCACAACTTGTCCAAAAAAAAATATGTATGCGATGTAAAATAAGGATAGTTTTATCACAGCTATTTCTGTTTTTAAAGCATTAACATTACAACAAAGTAAACGTAGTGGTCATAAATTATTAAATTAGTGGGTACATACTATTTAATAATGCCCACCCACGATCTTGATGAAGACTTTGATAAAATATAAGATTGAATCAGTGAGTAATGAAGATAAGTTCTATCTAAATGCTGCTCGAGACGTGAACTGATTACTTATGCCAAATTGCAAACACAGTAATACTTTGTACACCAAACATAGTAGCATATTTTATGTAGGTACTCAAGAAAACAGTATTGTTTCTGAATTCATAAAAAAACATTTGTATGTATTTAAAGTTCGAAAAAACGTTGTAAATAATGCCACTAATTTAAAGCAATCGTAAATTAAATTTTATAGAAAAAAGCAGTAGCACAAATGGTACAGAGGTACTTTTTTGGTATTATCGTTCTACATACCCTTTCCTTCTCCCTTTTTTGGAAAAATAAAATTAGTAACTTTTCTTTATTAGCTGCTAGTAATGTTTTAATAATAGGTATAAAAATTTGTTACATAAAATAATTCGTACGATAAATAAATTAATATTAATATAAAATAATTTATTATAATTGTTAGTAACATTAAAAATACAGTTATTATAAACCATTGTAGGTTAGTTTGAGTAGCTATTTTCTGTGTTCGTTTTATCTTGTGTTATATTTCGGTAATGTATAGTCTTTCTCATGATTTCAATCATCTCCCTATGATGTTTCACATCCAAATATAAGAAAAGCTTCAACCCCATTTTTGGCCATATTTGAAATAGCAGTGGCTGTTGCGTTATTTTAACTTTTTTAGTGTCAATTCCTATATCAGAAACCGCGGATTTACCCACTGAGGTTCTTCCCTTGACCATTTTCTAACCAAAATTCTTATTTTTTTTTTCAGATGACGGCTGCAAGATTTCCAGTAGTCATAAAAATAGGTCACGCTCACGGAGGACTGGGGAAAGTGAAAGTGGACAACATAAACGACTTCCAGGACATGGCCAGCGTTGTCGCCGTAGCTAACACGTATTGCACCGTTGAGTCTTACGTGGACTCGAAATACGACATCCACGTCCAGAAGATCGGCGCCAACTACAAGGCGTTCATGAGGAAATCAATTTCTGGTAAGAAAATACCCCAGGATTGACCAAATTGAATTTCACGTTAACAAGAATGACAGATTCAGTAACCTCTTTGCGTTAATGTCAATTTGTCACGCTAGTTTTTTTCATTCAAAGTTAAACTTTGTCCAATAGTTGCAGTTTTTGCGACTAAAATCCAATTTCAGTGATATAAAATAGAAAAATCAGCAATAGACAGTTACTGTTCATTAGTATTTACATTAAAATGAATAGTTAAATGGAGAAATTGGATTCCACTACCTAAACCAGAGGGCACATTTTCTTGTCAATGTGTTCGACTAGTAGACGCGACAGATCGGGAGTGCGAACCCACAGACGACATTTTTTTTAACAACAGTTTTACAAAAAATATTTTATGATACATTTGTTGAAAGTGATCTTATTTTGTCGTGGGGTTGCTCTACTCGCTACGCTTATTCCGCGATATTCCCCACTCACAGAATAATATGTCACTTTTATAGGCGGTTCACCCCCTAAAAAGATGCTTCTAAATGAAGGTAACCGACTAAATTTTTAAAACAAAAACCTACAGCATGAAACTTTTTTTTATTTTATAAAGTGTATTTTTCTGATAATTTACATATATTTTTTATATTTTTTGGCGTGGTCAGTCAATTGTTATAAACAAAAAAAAAAGTTTTTCGTTATTTTCGACAAATAAGCGTTTCATCATCAATTTCGAATGGAACATTCTGACATTCATCTGAGCACCCACAGACTGCACAGTATTCCAGGTTCGATGACAAACAGTTACAAGGAGACACTGCGTTAGATATGCTTCAAAAATATTTTTGTTCATGTAGTGGAAAATGTTCTACGAAAAATTGTAACTGTTTGTCATCGAACCCTGGAATGCTGTGCAATCTGTGCGTGCTCAAATGAATGTCAAAATGTTCCGTCCGAAATTGATGATGAAAAACTTATTTCAATTCAAGAACTTGTCGAAAATTACGAAAAACTTATTTAAAAATTAAATAAAAAGAAATTACTATAATTTTATTGCTCTTAATATTTTTGTAAAATAAAAATAAAATAATTATCCTATACAATAAATTATCCAATAACTTTTTTATTTTTCGAGACCGCTAGGTCAATTATTATTATTAGGTTAATTTTACGATTTAAAAAGCTTATTTAGTTTAGTTTTGGTATAACTTTCAAGTCAATTTTAGCCATTTATAAAACCAAAAATCGAATATTTAAATTTTACTAATTACTTGCAAAAACCTTACTCTGGCTGCAAAACCAAACAAAATGATCTTAAATATCAAAAAAATCATAATAATGTTTATTGTAAATGTAATCTAATCCAAGATATTGTAAAAAGAAAATTTAAATTTGAAGTGTTATCATAATTTTCTTTAAAAGACTTTTTTACTCGGATTAGACCTTCAATAAAATAATTGACCCATACCAAAAAAATATATCTTAAAGTAGAAAATCTGCCAATTATCATGCTTTTTTTAGAATTAAAATCTGTTCAGTAGTTTTTGAGAAAAAAAATCCGAAAATGTGTCGATTTCGTCACTTTTTTCACATTAAATTGTAAATATATCGAAAACGAAGCATTTTTAGAATTTTTGTCAAAGAACAAAAAGTGTTTATTTTGGTCCATTTCACAATAAAAAGCTCAAAGCCATTCGGCAAGTATTTTTTTTACTTCTTTTTTGTTTATAACAATTGACTGATCACGCCGAAAAATATAAAAAAAATATGTAAATTATCAGAAAAATACACTTTATAAAATAAAAAAAGTTTCATGCTGTAGGTTTTTGTTTTAAAAATTTAGTCGGTTCATGCCTTTATATAAGGGTGAACCGCTCGCCTATTTAACACTTGTATCATAAACAACTATTTTTTTATTTTACCTGTAATTATAACGAAGATAGCAATAGTGCCGATTTAATTATCAACATCCTATGTAACCATAAAAATAAATACACTACTTAAATGTTGGAAAAATATCAACATTTTGCTAAATATAAACAAGAATAATACATTAGAAGACTGTTTCCAATCCTCATCTTCGATTTTAGGTTGTTGGAAGACCAACATGGGTTCAGCCATGCTAGAGCAAATTTCCATGCCTGATAGGTACAAGACCTGGGTAGACGAGGTTTCAGATTTGTTCGGGGGCTTGGATATATGTGCTCTAGAAGTTGTTGTGGGGAAGGATGGTAGAGAATACATAATAGAGGTAGGTATAAATGATTATAAACCACGTGATCGTTAGGCGGCCCATCATTGCACGACTTGTCAACTAAAAATCACTAAATCTTAGAGACCTTAGCGTCATCGATATAAATATATAAACCGTTGTTGTGTATGCTCAAAATAATGCGATCCCTGATTGGTTGAATGGAATCTCGTGAAAAATTATACCAATCACAGTTGGTGTAACAGAATGTTGTGTTTTAATGTAATGTTGGTCTTATTGTTTTAATTTTACCGAAATATAATATGTATTTGCCAACGCCAAGGACATAAAACTACTGATCCAAACAAAATTACTGATCACGTGGCTTGTAATCAGTCATGATGACTCTATACAGGGTGATTCACAAAGGGTGACCAAAAATTAAACCTCGTATTTTTTGGTGAATTTTAAAGGGAGTCTTTCGTATAAAGCTTTTATCTAGGACGTTTCATTTTTGGTCATCTTTGTGAATCACCCTGTATTTTACTATTACCAACTAAATATGCAATTTACCAAATACTCAAATAAAATAGTACAGTAAAATAAATTATGATGATAGAATCGTTTTTTTGCGACTTTAGTACATGGAAGGTAATACATATTTCCAAATAACAGTCTGCCGATGGATAAAAATAAAGTAAGACTTTCAAAGTCACCCTGTACGAAACATTTTTTTCGCCTACAAAGTCACGATAACTAATATCTATGCTAACTAAGTAAAGTTCCACTTTCATGAGCAGAATGATGATCGCACAAAAACGTACAATTTCAACATGTTCCAAACCATGTGCTACCACCGCACTTGTCCTGGTAAATCGAGCGATTAATACCAGACCGTAGCGATGCCTCTGTATTAAGGTTACTGTGGGATTCTCGTTATTTTTGCGTGATATACCATGACAGTTAATTAAATGTATAGCGTCCAATGCCATCGTCATCTAAAAATATCTCTAAAATGATGAACTGAGCGAAAGAAACGGCACTATTAACCCACATATTAAGCAATTCATCTCAAGGACGGTAAATGTAAAAATAATAATTTCAGTCTAACACTACTTTTTGTTGACACCACATCAAAATGTTCTGAAATAACGTAACAGTTCTGAGAAATAGTATTGCTTCAGAAGATTATTCTGTACTTTTATGTAAAATCAGTATAAATATGTATATGGAACTCCAGTACTCCCTTATCTGGAGCTTACCAGATAAAACAATTATTTTTATCAACATTGATGCTCTCTAGCGGATAAACGAAGCAACTCAGGATGAAAGTGGTTAAATCTGCTTATTTTGATTGCAAGAAACTGTGGCTGTGTGTAGCTAATTTGTTTTTCTTCAAATGGGTAGTAGAACAAATGGTTTTAAGCAAAACTTTGGTTTCGAGATACAGGGTGTTGAAATTGTGTCGGTTTTCAATTTTGTTGCAATTAGAAATCATTTTTGGACATTAGCTGCCATAAGAATGTTTGAACATGCTCTAGAAAAACATGATGTTGACGACATATGAATTGAAAAATTTTGCAACTATTTTAAAGCTAAAGAACAAAAATCACTAACAATAAATGCTCATAATGAAGCAGGAACAAGTTATGGTTTCTTCATTCCAATATCTACATCTTTACGTTGCAATAATTAAATAGAATGTTTGTTAATTTTTATGTAAGAATGTATATTATGTTAAGGAACGAACAATTTTTTTTTCTCACAGTTATAAGTTTTCTATAATTATATTAATGTATTCATTCTCTCGAATGTCTTCGTGTGAAAGTTATTTGAAATAATAGGTGTTTCCTTGGATCCACTTAATGATAACACCCCCCTTATGAAAATAAAATACAAACGACTGTTTCAGGTGAACGACAGCGCCCTTACGCTTCTGGGAGACTCCCAAGAAGAAGATAGAAGGCACATTGCCGACCTAGTGTCAGCCAGAATGCAAGCCATCTGCAGACCTAGGACACCTCCAAGCGAAGAACCCCCACCACCTCCCGTAGGACCTAGAGGCATATTGGGAAGCTTGACTAGCCTCACGCACTCCACTGATACCCCTCCCCCAAGTGCTTCTGACCATCCATCCTTAGGCAACGTTGGCAGACGCGACAGCCAAGGTGAGCGCAATTGTTATGCTGACAAAATAAAATTTAAAACAGAAAACTCGAACAGTAATAAATGAAGACAAAAGAAATAAATGAAATTAAGTAAATATTTTGATTTGTATGGCATATGCTCAACATTTCCTCCATTGCTGTCCAACACATCGTGTCATGAAGTGTCTTACCATATTAAGATCCAGTAGTATTTTTCAGTTAATTTAACGTGTAACAGAATTGTACCAACTTTTAGCAAAAAAATTACAAGTTGTTTTTCTTGGCTGTGCATAAGAAAGAAACACTGTGCTATTTTCAAGACAAATTCTACTGTTAAATCAGAAATTTGATAGGAGGGACATCAATGAAGTAATAAGAATTATTTAATAAAACTGTTGGCTGAATTTGTGGTTCCGTGGTAGTTGTCGATGACTTTTTAAAGAAATACTTTCTTAGTGTATAATTAGGCAAAACTAAATTTATAAAATCAACCCCTTGATTATATTTTCAGTATGACAAAATGTCCATTTAAATAAAAAATAATACCAAAAAGTGCCCAGAACTAAATAGTTACAGATAATCTAAAATACAATTTGCATAATTTAATTTAATTTGTTATGACATATGATTAATTCCTCTCCATTTGTACAGTAACAGTGTAGATTCTGCTTTTAATTTGAATATTTTAAATGGTCATTGGTCATTTCATTTACAAAATCAATATTCTACTCCCTCTGTGTTTTCAATAACATGAAAGCCTCGTTGAAATAATTTAAATTAATTTTTCGACAAACCATTTGGTTTCAAAATGGGAAATGTAGATTATTCGCATTTTATTTCCATTCCAGATATTATATGTATAAATTTGCAAAATCTGGACATAAAAATGTAACAGCATCACGCATCAATTGTATTTTGGAGAATATCAAATAAATTTCAGACAGCTTCCAACAACTGTATTATGCGAACAATGAAATAATAAAATCGTTTTAATGTTTATTGTTTATGACTTTTGAAATCTAATATGAATTTAGAATATGAATTTTTGTACCGGGTTCTGAAAGAACGAGAAATTTTACGTTTAGAGACGCGGTTGAGTTATTTTTCACTTTCAAGGTCAATTGAAGGTCAATTCCCCTCTCGAACTTCTCAGGTTGGTAACTAAACATTTACGGGACTATTTTGCTTCTAAAGCGAAAATGACTATAATATTCGTGTTTAACTACCCCAGATTAAGTACAAAAGGATTTTTGTATGTAGTCCAGAAGCCGAGATATCAAAGATTTTGCAAGCGCGAGCTATTTAGACTGCACGTCATCAGTTTTCAGAGCGAGCGCGCGCCGCTTCCCCCTACTTCTCCGTTCGGTCCAGCTGACGCATTCAGCGCTTGCACGCTTCAGTTACTCAATTAATAATAATACTAAAAATCAAGTAAACATATCCTATTTTTTTTTTTGAAAATATAAGTATTCAATATTAACCTCCATCAAGCGCAGCGCTGTACAATGTTAATTGCGTCTTCATTTTTTTTTTAAATAAAATAATTAACTCGGCTCCAGAAGGTCGTAGAAAAACATTTTTTTTTAATTCGTGAAAAACTGTCAGCAGTTTCTTTCTTTAAAAGTCATTTTCATAAAATAAAAATTGAAATAGTTATTTGAAAAAAACATACCCAAAAAAAAGTGCAACTTTTTCAGTCATTTTTTTACCCTTAAAATTTATAAAATCGTCAACATTTTTTAACAGCGTGATAATATAACTCTTTACGAAGAAAATAAACCGAAAATCGTTACTGTAGGGCTATCCACTGAGAAGATCTAGCCAATTTTCGAGAGCGCCTTTTAAAAAAAAATCGATATTATCTCGAAAAATAATTAATATTTTTAAATTTTTCAAAAACGTACTTTTTTGGCTTGCCGCGGGCTATGCTTGCAGTAAATGGCAAATATGGGCACGTAAATGTAAACGAGTTATAAAAGAAGAGAAAAGAGAAGATTTGTAACGGTTTTTTCGATATATCTCGAAAAGTAACAAAGCGATCAATACTTACAAAAATTCAGTCGATAGATCTTTTTAAAACCTACAACTTTCTCATTTAAAATTTTTCAATCGGTGCTATATTTTTTTAGTTATTTTAGAAAAACCGTTTTTTGCAACATTGCGATTTTTTTTAACCATGTTCGCCATTTTGGATCGAGTTTAAAGAACAAGAAACTCAATTTAAAATTTAATTTTCTATACCCGAGAGATTCGAGAGAGGAATTTGATATTCAAATGACCTAGAAAATGAAAAAATATCTCAACGACGCATCTGAACGTAAAATTATCTCGCTTTCTTAGAATCCGGAGACCATGAAATAAAATAGGTGTTGACCTTCAAATAACCTTGAACATGGGCTAACTTCGTCAAGCGGCACCGGATTCAACAGTCCCAAAAACGTATGAAAGAACCCCCAAAAGGGTAAAGTAACGTGATTTTACGGCACTGTAAATCTTTTGCTTTCAAATAAACATCAAGTATTCGTGTAACCAACCCGATGTTTTTTCCAGCTTCCCAGTCCAGCACCGTCAGCAGCGCCCCGAGCACGGGCCGTCTTCCAGATCCCCCACCCAGGCCTTTCCAGAGACAGGGCAGCCAATCCCAGGCCGTACCCGAAGACACGGAGGACACCATGAAGAACCTCAGGAAGACCTTCGCCGGAATCTTCGGCGACATGTAAACCGCAAGCCGTACCTTTCGATATATTGATGTTGCTAACATTTTCCGAACGATAATTGGTGTGCTGTTGGAGGGTCTAACTACAACAAAATTTTAATGGATAATATTAAGTATTGGGGTCGTTACTTTTGCTAAGCAATATAATAAAAAAAAAATGATGTTACTCACTGCCTTGGGCTAGGTACCGCCGGTACCTTTGTTATGGTAGCGTAATTGTTGATCTGGATGCGACGAGAGGTAATTCGGTGTCCGTTAAAGTTGCAGGAGGGTCGTTAAGTAACGCCCGTCAACGCTATGTAAGGACGAGGGCTTATACATTAACTTTTATTGAATATTATTTTGTAGAGGTGTTTGAGAATACATGAAATGACAATATTACTGTATTATAACATTGCACTTCTATGTCCTGTAACCCCTGACGACGTTTTGGAGCTATTGAAATGTTGTTCATCGATTATATTAAGGCAACGAAATTTTTTGTGTACTCGACATGTCCCATACTGGTTCTGCAAGAGCACAAGGATATCATTTCCAAAATCAAATTCGCGGTTCTGTCTGCAAAATTTGCAGCCTTCTGGTCCATAATAAATTAAACCTAAAGACGAAACAAACGGGCGAAGGAATAGACCGATCAAAATAACTCATTTAGAGGAAAAAAAAGAAAATTGTTACCTGGACTTTCATAAGTGGAAATGGTAAAGGGGCTTATAATAAAAGAAAAAAAATAAATGCGTGAGCAAGGGTGGCGGAGGGTTGATTTGGGGGGTTGAAAACTTATTAAAAATTGTATCATTGGCATTTCTGGCGAAATTTGACGTCAAACAAAAAAGTATCCAATACAAAAGTTGTAGATTATGCAAAAATCTACAACTTTTGTAGAGGTAATTTTTTAAAATAACCTGAAAATGTCCGAGAAAAATGCAAAAAACAGGTTTTTTTCTGATTTTTCGCTTTTTATTTATCATTTCCGCAAATATAATTTAATTTTGACGAAACTTGGTGAAAGTATACCTTTCTCTGTCTTAAATAACCTCAAATTTTTTTAGTTAAAAAATCAAGAAGTTTCTGAGATATCCATTTTTTTCGCCCTGAAACACTTTTTTTTTTCAAAAAAAATTCTACTTAAAAAAAATCATCGCACAGAGTTCTGCCGGTAATAATTTTTTTCGTTTTGACATACTTTTTGGTGAAATAAAAAAAATTGTAATTACAGTTCAAAAACATGTTCAAAACGCAAAAAAGTAATAATAA
>NW_019416441.1:334817-340530 GCF_000390285.2 Anoplophora glabripennis
AATTTTGAACATGTTTTTGAACTGTGATTACAGATTTTTTTATTTCACCAAAAAGTATATGTCAAAACGAAAAAAATGATTACCGGCAGAACTCTGTACGATGATTTTTTTAAGTAGAATTTTTCTTTGAAAAAAAGGTGTTTCAGGCAGAAAAAAATGAATATCTCAGAAACTTCTTGATTTTTTTATCTAAAAAAATTTGAGGTTATTTAAGACAGAGAAAGGTATACTTTCACCAAGTTTCGTCAAAATTAAATTATTTTTGCGGAAATAAGAAATAAAAAACGAAAAATCAGAAAAAAACCTGTTTTTCGCATTTTTCTCGGAAATTTTGAGGTTATGTTAAAAAGTGACTGCTACAAAGGTTGTAGATTTTTGCATGATCTAGAACTTTTGCATTAGATACTATTTTGTTTGACGTCAACTTTCGCCAGAAATCTAAATGATACAATTTTTCATAACTTTTCAACCCCCCAAATCAACACTTCGGCGCCCCTGCTCACGCATTTATTTTTTTTTAGGTATATTATAAGCCCTTTTACCATTTCCACTTATAAAAGTCAAGGTAACAATTTTTTTTTCTCCAAGTGTAATTTGGTTGAACTAGAAGATGTCGAACAATATCGATAGTTTAAAAAGTTAAATAGGTACAATCTAATACATTTAAATTTTACGCAATGTTTGCATTTAACTTTTATTGATATAGTTACAATTTAGCATTTTTCTTTTGATATAGCGAGGAAAGTATATAGGATGTCCATAATTGGACCATAATTCTTTGGTTAAATATAACACAGACCAACAAAGTGTGACAGACCTCAACCAATCCGAGCGTGGTTCCATGACTTCAAGTTTTACAAATATCCTAACCTAGAAGTACGAAAACACGATTTCTCGCTGTATTTGAGACTACATTACACCACAAGGTAATTTTTCTCCAAAAACCATGTTATGGTATCTGAAAGTACTACTCTTTCCCTTCAAAACCATCTTGAATAATTCCAATATTTCGTTTATCTTTCCTAAAAATTCTTTATGGAGTTTCATTAGTTTGGCGTATCCGTAGATATTTAGAAATTTCACTTTAACTGCATTTGACCTCATCCGCCAAATTGGTTCCGCCATTTTGAATTTTATAATTCTAATGTCATATTCGTAATCAGCGACTTCGAAAACCTCTACCAGTGCGATTTTAGGTTTTATAATTTGATTCTTCTCTCTATTTGATCTAATCTGTATCTAATATCGACGAATACGCCGAATACAAGATTTTGCGAAATGGAAAAGGGATATTGGAACGATCAAAATGGATTTTGAAGGGAAAGAGTTAGTACTTTCAGATGCCGTAATGAGTTTTGGTAGAGACAAATATATCGTGATGTAACATAACCTCAAATATAGCGAAAAGCTATTTCTTAGGAACTTTTAGGTTAGGATATCTCGAAAACCTGACGTCATGAAGCAACTCTAAAGTAGAATTCGGATTCAATGCGTCGAAGACCTTCGGGAAAGTGTAATCTGGATTCTGGTTTAAAATATTGTCGGTTTGTGTAATTGATCTAGATTTAAAATATTTCAGTAAAAAACCTGATGTAGAAGGGTTTCGGGGTAGCTAAATAAAAATATAAACTTACTTTTTTCTTATTACAAATAGATCGCTAATTTTGTTATTTTGCTATTCTTTATTTTTTTCTTGGGAGGGAAGTCATATTGCTGGTTGCCCCAAGATATTCTGAATACCTTGAAATTATTTACATCATATTCCAGTCAGTGAAGGCGAAAATAAAGGAAAAGCTCCCAATTTTTTCGGATAGCATGGATTTTTCTGAAAATTTGCATACAAGCTCATCTGACCCCCCACTTCAAAAGTTATATTGTCTAGATGTGTGCTTTTTTCTATTTAGGGAGGTGAAAACAACCCTTGTACGAAAAAAGTGCAGAAATCGCAGATTTACGTATTTTAAATATTCAATTCATGTTCAAGTATGTTGGATAAAGTTCCTTTTACGTTTTTTTAATATAATTTATGAAATTTAATTATTTTTCAACCTTTAAAAATCCTTAAAAACTAACCTTCCATGGCCAAAAAAATAAAAAAAAAATTTAACAATTTAGAATATCCTTTTGGTGCATTCACAATGTATTGCATTTCTTTTGTTATTCATTAGAAAGCTTACGACTCATTACAAAGTTGCAACCCTTAAAAACCATCCCTTATAATAAAATAAAACATTATTGAAAGCTTGAGATGTTTTAATGGTATGCATATGTTGAATTATAAACTTTTTATTGGTTTTCAAATGATCTATGATATATTGCCACTTTTCAGCCACCCAAAAAACCCTTATGGAAGACCTACCCCTCGTAAAAAACCGTACCCCTTATAGAAAAATTTCCTAAAAATTATATGTGAGTATAACGATATAATTTTTTTTTTAATTTTATTGAATTTATTCTTAATATTTTTTTATTAAATTTATATCAAATAAAAAAATTTATATATACATTAGAAATGGATACGTGTGTATATGTTAAAATACTTACTCAAATCAGTTCACAATCAAATACACAAAGAAGATGGTAATTTACCCGCTCCGAAAATTTTACCGAAAAAAAGCGATTAATTTTTTTACCATAACTTGTAATTTTAAAGTTATAAATTTACTCAAAAAATAATTTTGTAGGGAATTTAAAGCACTTTAAGTTCTGTGATTTGCAGTTTTTTTTAACCTTTCGTTTTTTAGATTTGTAAACTAAAAGGGCTCAGGAAAGGCAGTCTTGGAGCTTAGTTTTGAGCTTCTAACGGTCATAACTCGGTCAAATTTTGTCCTACAAAAATTAAAAATAAAGCAAATTATTCAGTAAGAAATAACATACAATTTTTTATTCTATCATTTTTTATAACTTTGTTAGTTTTTGAAATATTTGAAAAAAGGCGATTTTTTAAAAATTTAAAAAAATTTTTTCAAATGTAAATGCTTTTTTTTTTAAATTTAGTCTTCTAAAATCGTTCAATTTCCCAGAATATACTGTTAATACATAAATAAAGTAAATTGCAGAAGGAATACGTTTAATTTTTTTTTCCGTCAAGTCATTAAATACCCATTTTTTTTTCTCAAAAATCAAGACAATCATTTTATTGTGATTGTAACTTCATTAGTTTTCATGCTAACGACTTTTACCACTCAATTTAAAGGTCTTTTCAAGAACTTTAATAGGTGTTATATAAGTTTTCCTCGAATATACAAATATTAAAAAAACAATCCGTTTGCTATTTAATTACCTTCATTTTTGCTTATGATCATTTTTTTGACAAAACTTGTAGTTTTTGAGATATTCGCAAAAATGGCTCAAAAACATGCATTTCTTGGGCTAAAAACGAACATGTTTAGGCGCAAATAACTCAAAAAGTATTGACTATACAAAAAATTCTTATAGAACATTTTTTGCTTAGAATTCGTCCCTCTATCGAATCGTGGAGTTATTTTTAATAAAAAAAAATCCCACCTTCCAGAAGAGTAGGTAGGATAGGTAGGGTACACATCGGCACTATATAACTTTTGTTTCTTTGGCTATTCCCTAGTTACAGNTTTCCTTATTTTTGGACAGAATGACTGGAGTAAATACATGTGCCCAATTTCAAATTATTTCACTGACTAGTTTTTAAATTAAATATTTAAAAAATGTATCTTTTTAACGAAGCGTCCTAGATAAAAACTGTATAGGAAAGATTCCCTTTAAAATCACCAAAGGATACGAGGTTTCACTTTTGGTCACCATTTGTGAATTTGTGTAACATGTCTGTGAATGAAAACCGCATTTTTTTCCTTATGTTATAGTTATCGTTGTTATCAAATGACTGATTTAAGCTGTAAAAAATTGAAGACTGGATGAAAAAATCTCAAGGATAGGACTAGGTTAGTTCAGGTACAACTCTTAAGTTTTCCCCCCTTTTAGCAAACCAGAATATACAGTGGTCCCAAGATTATTTTCTGAATAGGAAAAACCTTTTTATTTGTAAATTTAAGTGAAAAATGTTATTCTTTATAAAAATTCCTGTTTGTTTACAAACTCTTAAATATGTTAGTGCTTCCTTGCTGTTATAAACGGGTTTTGAGATATCAGAAAGAGTAACTAAGAGATATTGGTAGTAATTCCAAGTATGAAGTTTTAATTGTTTCGTAAAAAAATAATAATATATTTTTAATTTATAATTTAGCACCCAGTATGGAAAATCAAGAAACTGATACAATTTTTAAAAGTTTGAGGACACGCATAAATATTTATAAAAGAATTAAAATTAAATTTACAAATAAACAAATTTTTTCTCTTCGAGACACAATCTTGGGTCACACTTATTCGCATAAATAAATATTTTTGTGCCTTTGTAGACACGTATGCGAGGTAGCTGCAGTATTTAAAAAAAATGATCTCCAACCTGGTTTATTCCCAGTACAGTTGAGGGTACAAAAATGTATAGCCGAGAGTACGCTGAACTGTACAAATACGCGAATAGACCTTACAATAACCTAACTTACTATAGATTTTACATGATATGTATCGTAGCGAATGTAGTTGTAGTACAAGGTTGCCTCCATACTTTGAAGCGTTTGATTTTCTTCATCCGTCACGAGATAATGTACATACAAACTATAATATGTTGTAATACCTGCCTAATATTCAGCACTCTGAGCAAGGTTTTACTTCCGGGTGTATGGACGCCTTTATTGTTGATATGTTCAAGGCCGTTCACCCTCTTAGTTCGGATCTCCGCAAGTCGTTCTTTAATGTTAAGATTGATTGTAGGTTATTACGATGATTGTTGTTAAATAGTTTCAATAAATATTACCATATCACCTAGTTAATTTTTGTATATTTGTTCTTTATAAATACATGCCTACATTAAATAAATGTCGTACAAAGTATTTGTGTGTTTAAGGGTGTAAATTTGTTCGTGGTGGTTATTTTCCGTAATTCAAGTGGAGGTAACTGAATCGAGGTTGTGTAGTAGATCAGCTTATGTACTAATAAGTTAAATTTGGGCATATTGTATAGTGTTACATTGGTGGATAATACAATAAATGATTCAGTACGTACAGTTGTTTGAATTTACTCTCTTATCAATGAGCCAAATCACGTCAAGTGGACCACTTGATCATGAAATTTGAGTTCATATACACGGTGATTTTGAATAGAGCAGCACAAACGCTACCAGTGTATCTAGATGAAAAAAATAAGGCGAATTAACTCATTATAAGGGCGTTCAAATAAAAAACGTGGTCAAGTTGGTTCTGAAAATTTGGACGTAGAGCGTAGCGTATAGCAAATGAACTTAAACGTCATCTGTCAAAGCGCTATATCGCCGCTATCAATTTGAATATTTTCGTTTTAAAAAGCGTTTAAAATGGTGTTTTCTCAAGAACAAAAAGTGTTTATCATAGAGTCCTACTTTAGAAATGGACGCAAGATTGATGGAATATGGAAGTATTCTATTGAGGAATGTTTCATAGAATTTCAAAATCAATTTCCCGGCGTTGTTGAGTACAAAATTTTTCAAAGTGCAGTTCAGCGTTGTGTTAATGTTTTTCGTGAAACGGGCAGTGTAACAAGAAAAGAAGGAAGCGGCCGACCTAAAAAGCGGACTGAAGAATTAAAAGAAAATGTCCAACAAATAATGGAAAATGCGCCAAGAACTTCTGTACGTGTTTTATCA
>NW_019416441.1:341973-372881 GCF_000390285.2 Anoplophora glabripennis
CACAGACAATATAGCGTATCGCTACAGACTGCTACTTAAATGCTGGAAATTGGCAACCCGAAATGGAAGCAGGGTCTCCTTAGCCGGCTTCCAGCTATAAAATTTAGCGTGGTAACTCTTCTACTTGCTAATAGGCGGCAGTTCCAGCGGTGGCTTTGTTGCCAAATAATAACTGCTAAATAAATTTAATGCTTTCAATTATGTAATTAAAGAGATATGGAACTTATCTTGTGTTTGGAAATCACATTTGCCTTAAATTTTAAATAAAATAAATCAAGTTAGATTTAAAACTATGAATTTACCTAATTAATTATTTATTTTATATCACCTTGGAATGGGAAAATTCAATAACTCGAAAGTTATGTTTTTAGATTTGTGCGTCGACTTCCAATATGGTACGATATCAAAACCTATGTTTAAAACAATTGCATTATACAGATTGTGTATCCTTAGATGGGTACTGCCTCTTATTATTGATATCTTTAGATAGGTAAATAATTATTTATTGACACAAGTGTTGCATATTATGGATGTCATTGGTAGTGCCCATATTTGTGACACAAGGTGTCAAAAAAAACTAACAAAATGTAAAATTGCTGGAACCTCAAGGAGTAGTTGATTACGAAATTTATTTAAAAAAAACAACAAATCATCAATCAATACAGAGATAAGATAATGCTTTCGCTACTGCTGTTGCAATTTTTAATTAACTAACTTTTTTGTTTTTCAACATACTGACTTCGGACCGTTTCCATTCAACGCAGAACGGACAATCAGAACCAGAGCAGTGGGGAGATTTTTTTAATTATTTTTTCAATTCAACTAAATTTGAATTTATCCGAATTATAAGACCTTTTTTACTGTATCACCTCACACACCTCTTCTTTCCGAAATTTATTTTCCACATACGGACTTCGGACCTTTTCCATTCAACGCAGAACTGTCATACAGAACCAGGGGTGTGGGAAGATTTTTTCAATTATATTTTCGATTTAACGCACCGTTTCCGAGTTATACGGCATTTTTACTATAACACGACATACCTCTTGTTTCCAGAATTTATTTTCGACATATGGACTTCGGACCTTTTGCATTTAACGCAGAAGGAACATACAGAACCCGGGAGGGAGGGGTTGACATTTTTCCATTATTTTTTCAATTCAACGCACCGTTTCCGAGTTATAAACACTTTTTATCCTATGACGTCATGCACCGTTGGTCCCGATTTTTTTTTGACATGGGGGTTTTGACGTTTTTCACTTGTTCACCATGGGAGATTTATTTGTTCACCATGGAAGATTTTTTGATACTTCAGAGTCTAAGCAAATACTGTTTTTTTTTTCTTTTATATATTGTGACACCCCGCTCTGCGTCACCCACCGAGTGCTCCACTCAGAACCAAGGGGAAATTTGTTTATATTTCCAGCCATTTCCGAGTTACGAGCAAAAACCATTTTTTTTTCTTATACTGTGTGACATCATAGATCGATAACGAAGACTTAACAAGGCCACACGCTCTACCCCACGTTCCCTCCATAGGTGTCCTGAAATTGCTGGGGAAACTCCTGAAGTAGCAGAGAGAGAGAGAGAGAGCGATAAGCTCTCTATGAGGACAGAGTCACTCTATCTCTATCGCACACTATAACTCTATCTCTCTCGCACACAATCAGACAAAAACGACAAAAACGAACCTTCTTTTAAAAATACATGGGATTTATCATTATTAGAATAACCCATTTTAATTTAAAAAATTAAAAAAATTACAATGGGTTATTCTGATGACAAAAAATAAAACATAATTAACTGTATTATTCAAATAACAATAATGTGCATAAGTTCTTCAGGAATATTGGCAAATTTATTTTGGAGGAAGAATCCCGTCAACGAACACTAAAAAATATTATTAGAAACCTTAGGTGGCCAGAAAACAGCCCCGATCTCATTGTCAGTCCTTTAGACATATTTTTTTTACCTGAAAATTTGCAAGTATTGAAAAAAAATACAGGACGAAATGCTTGATAATTTTGAATTTGTTTTTGAAGCAATTAATAGTAAATTGAAACATATTTTCAACTGTATCATCACAATCACTTGCATGTTGATTTGTAAAAATTGTAGGTATATTAATGTTATTTCGTTTTTAGTTATTCTCCTTATGTTGTTGTAAAGGTTAGTTATAAAAAGCGTTGTTTGTTATTTTCATAAGGATGAATTTTAATTTTTTTTAATGATTTTTTTTATTTTAAACATATATATTTTATGCCAGTAAATTTTGATGTCAAATGAAATAAAGGAAAAGTCGTACATTTGTATTTAAAGTTTCTTTCTATCTTTAATTATTAAACCTATAAGTGGATGTCAAAATACAAAAAAAAACCTGTACCTACATTCCGCGACGTACTAATAACCCACCTTGTATATTAAATAAATTTATCGTCATCATCAAATATTAAAAAAATTATATTACAAGCTGTTTAAAATATTATTACGAATTTTGTTTATTTGGAAATATATTTTCTGCAGTATTTCAATACCAAAAAATGAAAATAGTAGGTAGCTAATTAACGAAATTATGATTAAATAACTTAATTGTAACACCACTGCAGAATATCATATGATACATACATAGATATTCGTTGATTCTTTAAAAACATTTTTATCAATACCTACATCATACATTGAAGTAAATACAGTAACGCAAAAAACAGATATTGATAAAAAAGTGTACAAAAGAAATCCGTAAGTACGCCTGGCAACATTACCAAAGTCTTGTTTATATGTTGCTAGGATACGCTTAGGTATGCGGGCCGCTGTATTTGATTCTTCCTAAAATTCTGCTGGTGGTGTACTCTACCGGCAATTCGGAAACTTAAAACTGCTGGCCTATTCCAGGAGCGGTCTGTGGCGATAGCTATTTTGTCTGTGGTAATAATATCTAATTTAATACTACCTACTGTAATCTCGAATGTAATACTACAACTGAACGTTATTTTAAAGTAAAAATTTTATAAAGAATATTTTGAAAGTAGTTCCCACTTTCCTTTGAACCTAATCTGACACGATTTGTTTGAGGATTTCCTGCTTAAATTGATAAGTATGGGAATACTTCGCCAACATCATAGTTGCTCTTGGTAAATCGGAAACAAATTTGCTGAGTAAATAATTTTCTATTTTTGTATTGATGTGGGGCTCCGGCACATAGTACCTTAGCTGTCAGGCAATGGTTGAATTTAAATTTACCGGGACGTTGGATAAGTCGTGGTGTCGATGCACCCGTTAGTTGGCCTGCCCGTTCACCGGGCATTACCCCACTTGATTATTTCTTATGGGGACAACTGAAAAGTCTTGTTTATGCTTATCTTTCTCGCAGCTGACGATATTCGTAACAACCCAGAAATATTTGCAAGAGTACGTCATAATTTTAATCGTCGTGTTAGATTGTGTTTACAGAAAAATGGGAACTACTTTGAAAATATTCTTTAGAAATTTTTTACTTTAAAATAACGTTATGTTCCTTAGTATTACAATCGAGATTACAGTAGGTAGTTTTAAAATAAAATTTGTTATTTAAATTAGACACTTAAAATAACTTGATTTGTTCCATAACAAATACTTACTGTTCCTTCAAAATAAATTTATCAAAATTACTTTACCAGAAGAATTTTTGATTGGGGCTTCCCATAAAGAATATTTAATGATGAAGGTAATATCACTTTACCATTTACGTGCTGTTAGGTATATAGTGAACTTTGAGTTATTTTAGGTTGCACTAATAATGGGGGTTTCTGGTGCCTGTCGATGCTACGAATTGACAAATTTGTGACGTACAGGACGTTGGCAGTTACCTACTTGTCCCAATTCCTGACACCAAGACAGGCATTTCAAGAAAATTTACAATTATAGGAGAAAGATTTTGCGTGAATACTGTTGAAATATGCAGAAAATATATTTATCTGCGCCCAATTCGCCTAACACAAGACAGATTCCTTTTAAGATACATCAATCAAACATGTACTTTTCAGCCTGTTGGAATCAACACATTGGTACCCTCAATAGTTGTTTCATTCCTGAATATCGCAAATCCGAAGTATATACTGGGCATTGTATGAGGTGCAATTCAACAACTTTATTATATAAAGATGCTGATCTTAGAACCATCAAACGGCATGGTGGATGGATGAGTTCCTCTGTAGCAAAAAGTTATGTTGACAAGTCTATATCTAACAAACTTGATATTGCAAGGAAAATCCAAGGAAAATATAGCAGTTCCTTACAAGATGAGACATCCGTAACTGATGTAAATTATTCACAAACTTCGGCAGATGTTATGCGTTCCGAAAATGATGGCAACAATGCTACAAGGCTTGTTATTAACGGAAAGGAAGTTAAATGTGATAAAACAAAACACGAAGTGTCTATTACTATAAATGTAAACGTTAATGTTAATAATTAAATAAATTAAATTTGATTTATTATAGGTTCATTATTCTACCTACTAGTGAAATAAAGTTACTTTATTCCACTAATGGATAAAGTATCACATTAGACAGTTCATATGTGTGGATAAAAGTCCGATTATAAGGCGATTGTGGATAAAATTCTTTTTTAGTTACATCTGCCATACGTTTAAGTTTAATATTAGGCAAGAAAATTTGAGTCCCCAGTATTAGTTAAAACAATATAAATTTTTATATCGCAAAGCAATTATTAAGCAAGATTTCAAATTTAAATTCTAAAATTGCGTATTCTTATAGGACATATTACAATGTATAAGAAAAGTCAAGCAAGGAAACAACAGATGCAAGTTCAGAATGATGCCTAAGAGAAAGAAGAAAGACTGTCATATGGTGCTAGAATCGGTGATTGATCGGAAAGCACTGCATATTATTGATTGATAACTTTCTCAACTTTCTCAAATTTCTAATTTTCGGAAATCTTCAAACGCGTTTTTCTCGAAACGACATTTTTTTTATTCACGGGAGCTCTAAACTCAAAAAGTTATGAACCGTTCGTTATGAAAACTAAAGGTGTGTTTCTTAATAAATAAACTTCGCAAGGCGTTGAATTTTTATCAGAACACCCGTAAATTTATTTCAGAACTGAAACAATAACCAGCTCATCGATTTTCTGTATTCCTCGTGAAATTAGCAAAATCAACACGTAAAGGTGATAAAATAAGGCNCCTTAAACTAACTCATATCAAAAATTCAGCCAAGTTGACAAAATTTCGATTTAAAGGCTTAGTTAATTGGACTATTAGTATTACATTCGAGATTACAGTAGGTAGTTTTAAAGTAAAATTTGTTATTTAAATTAGACACTTAAAATAACTTGATTTGTTCCATAACGAATACTTACTGTTCCTTCAAAATAAATTTATCAAAATTACTTTACCAGAAGAATTTTTGATTGGGGCTTCCCATAAAGAATATTTAATGATTAAGGTAATATCACTTTACCATTTACGTGCTGTTAGGTATAATTTGAACTTTGAATTATTTTAGTTTGCACTAATAATGGGGGTTTCTGGTGCCTGTCGATGCTACGAATTGACAAATTTGTGACGTACAGGACGTTGGCAGTTACCTACTTGTCTCAATTCCTGACACCAAGACAGGCATTTCAAGAAAATTTACAATTATAGAAGAAAGATTTTGCGTGAATACTGTTGAAATATGCAGAAAATATATTTATCTGCGCCCAATTCGCCTAACACAAGACAGGTTCCTTTTAAGATACATCAATCAAACATGTACTTTTCAACCTGTTGGAATCAACACATTGGTACCCTCAATAGTTGTTTCATTCCTGAATATTGCAAATCCGAAGCACATACTGGGCATTGTATGAGGTGCAATTCAACAACTTTATTGGTCAATAAAGGTGCTGATCTTACAACCATCAAACGGCATGGTGGATGGAAGAGTTCCTCTGTAGCAAAAAGTTATGTTGAGAAGTCTATATCTAACAAACTTGATATTGCAAGGAAAACCCAAGGAAAATATATTCAATTCTAATATCAGATTGAAAAAATTGACAGTTGACGGCTGTCAACTGTCAATTTTGCCAATCTGGCATGAGAATTGAATTCAGCGACCTCAAGAACCCAAACTCTCAATGTCAACAGAGAATATTTACTTTTATATTCCTCGTTGACAGTCAATTGACAGCTGTCAACTATCAATTTTGCCAATCTGGCACGAGAATTGAATTCAGCGCCCTCAAAAGCCCAAACTCTCAATGTGAAAAGAGAATATTTACTTTTCTATTCTTCGTTGACAGTGTATTGACAGCTGTCAACGGTCAATTTGTCCAATCTGACATGAGGGTTGAATCCAGTGACCTCAAAAACATTACCCTATATATTAGAATAATTAAAATATGCTTTTGACATCTGTAAATAGTATTGAAAATGAATAGTTTTGCAACGGGTCAGGGGAGCTTTGGCAGCTCCGTAGCTGCCAAAATGTTCATTTTGGCACTTTGTGCCCATGGAGACTTTTGTTCAGGATGACAAAATCTACAACATATCAAAAATTCAGACAATTTGACAGAAACCCAATTTCCATAAGATTATTGCGGGGTCCTTTATTTTTTCCACACTTTTTGCTTTATACAGGGTCGTCTGGGTTGCCTTGAACATGGGTACCTTCTTGCACTGGGGTTGGCATCGGGTAGATGAGTAGGAGACGATTTCGTAGGTTAGATTCGAAAGTGGAGGGAATTTTTGGAATCTCTCAAAACTTGGTGTATGACAAAAGGAATCAAAATGGTTAACAACGGATTATCTCATAAGGCTGATAGTGTCATCTTGGTTAAATTAATAAATTTTAATTTAATTGTCTGTAACTTACTCTACCCTGTCGATGACACTTTTCACTGATCCTTTTGAATGATGTTTCGCATTGATTTGTTTGAGCCTTTTTAGAGCCCTACTATCTTAATTTTTGAGCTATAGAGCACTTATAAAATATAGGTTGTAAGGTTGTAATTAATTGAACTAAGTATATGAAATTTGAAAAGTCGTATACTGCTATTAGTGTTCTTTCAGATTCTATAGGCGACTTTTTGTGGATTGGAAACATGGGTAAAATTTTAACAAACTAATAGAAAAGCATTGTTTACAAACGAAAGTTTAGCCTTTACGACAAACAAATAAATAGCACACTATTTTTAAAGATACATTACAATAACTGTATGTGTCATACATTGTTAAGTGTGCTGTTATTGGAAAAATTACACAGATGCCAAATACGTCTATTACTCTGATCAATTATTATACTTCCATAAAACAGTAGTCTTTCTATCGGAACTAATAAAATGATTTATAAATTTGTGATGCCTTAAAGCGTGATCGAAACTAATCAAAATCTTTTAAGGATGTGCTTTTTTAATTAATATTTTTAAAGAAACATTTTAGCTATTTTCATGTGACTTACGTGATTAATATAGCATAGTTTATGCATCTATCTCTATATAGACAAAAATTTAGGTCTAATCTAAAAAAAATCTGCTGTCAATAATAAAGAAATAATACAAATAGTTACTTATAAAAAAATCATATCACTCTAGTTATTATTTGTAACATATAATTTGTAGAATAATACATACATAATTTATACTACTGGTTTTTGAAACGAATAACAAGCCTTTAAAATCAAGATGGATAGACTTACAACTTGTTATTAACGTACCAGTAATACTGTTAACCATTACTTTATATGGAAAAACCCCACTTAAAATTATTAGCATGATTAAGAATTTGAAGTAATTAATAAAGTAAAGTGACGGGATACCAATAGATATGACGTATGATGTATTGCTTTCAAAGTTCTTTTAGATCTAATTATCGAATATTTAACAATATCTTTAGCGATGAAAAATTAGTAAGATACATAACTTAACATGAAAGTACTTGCATGTTTTATATAAACTGAAACAAATAAAATCAGATATTTGAATANGGGTTGGAAATTAACAGATAATACTTTGGAACCGATTCAAACTTTACTCCTACCTGCTGCAGTGCTAAATGTGGCTGTAGAAGAGTAGGGTTACTGTGTTCTCCAGCGTGTACTAATTGCCAAAGCCAGTCTTGCTCAAATGTCCAATTGAATACAACAGACGAAGATTAATGTGATTTCGATGAAGAGACAGCTGATTCATCTTCATTTGAACAATTTATGAACATCCAGCAAGAAGAAGTGGAAGAAAAAGAAGAAATCGAAGAAGACATGTCTGTTGAAGTCGACTTTGAAGAGTATGAATCAGACTAAAATATCAAAAGAAATCGGAACTACAGTTAAAATCAATAACCAATAACAGTAATCATCATGCAGTTAAAAGAGTATTGTCCCTGAAAATTCCGTCATAGCTCGTGGAGTAGGCCTACCGAGGAAACCACTTTAAAAAAACGCGCCAAAGTACACTACCTCACAGGTAATGTGGAAATGTGTGCATATCATGTAGAACGTGACTCCTTCAACTATTAGAATCGCGATATCTCAGGAATGGTGACTCTTAGAAAAGTATAAGGACCATTTTTATAGATAATTAAAAATCTATAATTTTTGTTAGAACTACTTTTTTGATAAAACTTACCATTTTCGAAAAAAATCTAAAAACGTCAAATTTTGACCTTTGACTCCGAATAACTTTTTTAGCACACATGGTATCGATGGGAACTTCTGACACTTTATTTCTAATGGTGTACCCAAGGTCTCCACCAAAATTTAGCTCTGTCGGAATTTTCGTTATTTCAAATGTTTATTTTGACCGGACTATAATAGAATATTTGGTCTTATTATAAGTACGAATAAAAATATTACATTTATTTCATTTTATTTTAATTAATTGAGCACTATGTATCTTGAAAGCAGCTACGATATTAAAAAATTCTGACTTTTTAATGTCACGAACTTCGATCTAAACTAAATAGTTGTACTGTAATTGCGAAATATATTTGGAAAAGTTACAAAGTAAAACAAGTAGATATAGATCTTTATTACTTAATAAACGGCTCATAATAGAAAAAATACTAATTTTTTATATTCGTCATAATTCAAAATAATTTACCAATTTATTGATCATATTTAAGGCTGCCAATGTTTTAAATAACAAATACATATAATAACACACCTTAGTAGACTTATAAGTTATGTCCGAGTCACTTCTTTAAATATTTAAAATAAAAATCAAATCAAAACGGAACGGAACGGGATGTAACAAACATTAGCAGTATTAAATGAATATTAAAAGAGAAAGTATTCAGTTTATTGTGAGCCACCACAATTTTTAACCCAATAAATTGGCTAACTGAACATGTGGCAAAATGAACACATAGAGCTAATGTACATGTGATCAAGTGGCTAAATGTGGCTAAATGATCACGTGTGGCTAAAAGCGTGTAAAAGTGCGCATATGTCTAAACACACATGTGAATAAATGCGTATGTGGATAATTGCACATAAGGCTAATTGTACATTAAATAATAATGAGTATAAATGTTTTGAAAGTTTTTTTACGTGTATAAATAAAGTATAAGTGCTTCGTTTATACAATTCCCAAATTTCATGGGTTGCTCAATCCACAAAGTATAAGGGTCATAGTTTTTTAGAGACAGTCATCTGCAACCAGGCTAACAGATACAGAAGGAAAATTTTTAAAGTTGAAGAGGCGTGGTGGTTAGAAGTCATCGATGATGACAAAATCTTATGTAGAATAGATTCAAAATAAAATCTCTATACAGGGTGATTCACAACTTATCCAAAAAAATTTGGGAAAAGATGCAGCATGAGAAATGGAATCGATATCGTTAAACAAAATTTTTGTAAAATCCTTATAGTTTTCGAGAAAAAAAATATTGAAGTTATAGTACATTCAACCACTACATAGCTGGACAACTGTAGTCTCTAGCGTCATTCGCCACGTGGCCTCAGCGACTCCGAATACTGAATTCGGATTTTGCAATCGTCGTTGCGATATTTACCTGTTATCTGTGGTGTTTACAATAGGTTTTTAGTAGTTAGTGTCAAAAATGGGTAGTTAGTGTCAAAAATGGTTTGCGTGTACTCGGAGTTGATGGATATCGTTTTAATTTATGGTGAAGCATTTGTGTTATGGTGAAACAAGACAACATTTGTGTTAGTTCGTAGAAACTGAGTACAACGGACCCAAATGTGTTTACACATTGGTGGATAAAATTTTGAACAATTGTTGTAACATCGGGTATGTCAAATGATTTTATTATTTAAAAACACAAATTAATTTTATTAATTAATAAAGGCAAAAGCAGTTGAATTTGCCGATATAAAATAGGTGCGATAAAATTCTATTTACATATTTCTTTCCTTGCGAAAGTTTTTGTCCGTTTTTATCACACCGCCATGCCGGTCGCATTGTACGAGGTCAGGTTTTACAGTGGACCAGTTTCCAGTGCCGTGCAGAAGTGTATTTTTAAATCATTTTCGAACTGCTCTTTTTAATTTTTTTCTTTACAAAATTGTATTTGTAAGGGTCCCCTGTACATCCAGAATTTTTTTTTTTGGATAAGTTCTGAATCACCCTGTATAATCTTGTGAAGAACCAACTAGGGAAACAAACTCAAACAATGACACTGTTGTTGCCGACAGCGGAAATTGTCAAAAACTGCCACTTTTGACACACTTCTAAGTAATAGTACCAATACATTATAAGTGATTGAAATAAATCGTTATAGGCAAGTGAGGTGTTTGACGCACGAACACTAGCTCTCACCTCAACAGTTGCAGTTTTTTTTTTAAGAAAAATTAACTCAAAGAGATATTTTTTTAATTTCAAGCAGTTAGATTTTGATCTTGAAATTATCGTATTCCACGAGTGACTAAAAAAGTTTAGTGATTTGTGAAATGTGATTTTAGTCACTAAGAGCAAACTTGTAAATACATACAAAATGTAACTACAAATCCTCAAAATTTGCTGCTTCATTAAAAGCTTATAGTACAATCAAATTAGTAATAAAAATAGTGGTCAAATAACGAAAATTCTGACAAAGCTAAATTTTGGTGGAGACCTTGGATACACCATAAAGTGTCAAAAGTCTCCATCGATCCCTAAAAAAGTTATTCGGGGTGTTTTATCAAAAAGGTAGTTCCGACAAAAATTATAGATCTTAAAATTATCTACAAAAATGGTCCTTATACTTTTTTTTCTAAGAATCACCATTCCTGAGGTATCGCAATTCTAAAATTTCAAGGAATCACGTTCTACATAATATGCACATATATGCCACGTATATACATAGTCAGGCACTTAACACAAGTAAAAATGCCTATTTGTGTCTCTTATATGTATAAATTATACTATTCTGAGAATATACACTTAAAGAAACTCAGTCCCTTAGTCAATCCCCTCTACCCGCATAGCCTTGAATAACATCTGGCTACAACATATTGTAAAAACTTTTGTAAAAAATACACGAAACAAGAAACAAGTACAATTATCTTGTCCGACTTCAACATCGGCTTCTGCTAATCAACACTTGTATCGAGTATACTATCAAGTTCAGACATGGCTAGGCAATCAACTGAACCCAGAAGACTGGGGTTGGAAATTAATAGATAATACTTTGGAACCGATTCAAACTTTACTCCCACCTAAACACTATTTTTTGCAATTGCAAAAAAGGTTGTAGTGCTAAATGTGGCTGTAGAAGAGTAGGGTTACTGTGTTCTCCAGCGTGTAATAATTGCCAAAACCAGTCTTGCTCAAATGTCCAATTGAATAAAACAGACGGAGATTCATGTGATTTCGATGAAGAGACAGCTGATTCATCTTCATTTGAACAATTTATGAAGATCCAGTAAGAAGAAGAAGAAGAAGAAGAAGAAGAAGAAGAAGATGATGATGATGATGATGAAGAAATCGAAGAAGACATGACTGTTGAAGTCGACTTTGAAGAGTATGAATCAGATTAAAATATCAAAAGAAATCAGAACTACAGTTAAAGTCAATAACCAATATCAATATCAATAAATCATCATAAAGTTAAAAGAGTATTGTCCCTGAAAATTCCGTCCTAACTGTTCGTGGAGTAAGCCTACCGGGGAAACCACGTTAAAAAAACGCGCCGAAGTACACTACCTCACAGGTGGTGTGGAAATGAGTGCATATCATGCAGAACGTGACTCCTTCAACTATTAGAATCGCGATATCTCAGGAATGGTGATTCTTAGGGAAAAAGTATAAAAACCATTTTTGTAGATAATTTTAAGGTCTATAATTTTTGTAAGAGCTACTTTTTTGATAAAACTTACCGTTTTCGAAAAAAATACAATTAACCTCAAATTTTGACCTTTGACCCCGAATAACTTTTTTAGCACACATGGTATCGATGGGGACTTTTGACACTTTATTTAATGGTGTACCCAATGTCTCCACAAAAATTTAGTTCTGTCGGAATTTTTGTTATTTGAAATGTCTATTTTGACCGGACTATTAGCTAGTTTCTTTATTAATTTAGGTGCTCAAAAATTAAATGTACAACAGGTCTTTCTTTCAATTTGACAACTGACACAATTATTATTATATCTACTTGTATGTATGTATGCAAGTTTTTTCAGTTCTAGCATTCATACAAACTAGAAACACTTCCTTATCGCATACAGCCGACTGCCAAAGCCGCGCCGCATCCAACGGCGACCCATTTTAATTATCCAGTCGCGCGAGCCGAGCGTAAACACAAATAAGCGAATTATCGCAACTGCATATCGTTTGTGTACNAGGTTTAAAAAATTGTTACTAACGTTTGCCCCCACATTGGCGCGGTAGACTGCCGTTCCGTTTACTTACGATATCAAAACAACAAAATGAGAAAAAATCAGCTTTGTAGGAATTGGTGCAAAATTTCTGTCGCTGCCTCCCGGACTATAAGTGATTGAAATAAATCGTTATAAGCAAGTGAGGTGTTTGACGCACGAACACTAGCTCTCACCTCAACAGTTGCAGTTTTTTAAGAAAAATTAACTTAAAGAGATATTTTTAAAATTTCAAGCAGTCAGATCTTGATCTTGAAATTATCGTATTCCACGAGTGACTAAAAATGTTTAGTGATCTGTGAAATGTGATTAGTCCTGTAAATACATACATACGAAATGTCACTATAAATCCTCAAAATTTGCTGCTACAGTAAAAGCTTAGCTAGTTTCTTTATACATTTAGGTGCTCAAAAATTAAATGTACAACAGGTCTTTCTTTCAATCTGACAACTGACACAATTATTATTATATCTACTTGTATGTATGTATGCAAGTTTTTTCAGTTCTAGCATTCATACAAACTAGAAACACTTCCTTATCGCATACAGCCGACTGCCAAAGCCGCGCCGCATCCAACGGCGACCCATTTTAATTATCCAGTCGCGCGAGCCGAGCGTAAACACAAATAAGCGAATTATCGCAACTGCATATCGTTTGTGTACCAGCGGAAATTGTTATCGCATAAAATTAAGCGCCATTTTACGTGCACCATGTCAACACACAGAATCGAACAGTTGGAAGTGTGCCATCGAGAGATGTTCGGGGACCTGGTGCTCACCTGTGCTACGTCGACGGGGTCGCCCCCGACGAGGATGATCGAGACGTCCGTTACGTACCCCGTGGAGTACCGGAGGACGGTCTCCATGGACTCCGTGCTGAGGAAGACATCCATAGTGGAGAACGAGAGAAGGAGGGCTTCCGCTTTGGTAGACGAGCTTCTGGTGGACATCTACTACAACATCCACAGCGGTACGACGGACTACAACTCCGCTACGTCGGGGAAGTCCCACAAGAACTCGTGGGTGGAGGTGGTGAATTTGCAGGAGAAAGGTGGGTGACTGCTTTTAGTTTTTCATACGGCTAAGTGGGGTTCGTTTAAAAATTGACAAGTGACATATGGGGCACTTTGTTTTATATGTTTTATTAGAGGACAGACTGGATTAGCCTTATCGCACAGATAAGGACAGGAAATTAATATACTGAATTATAAACGACAAGTCGGATATACGTTTTATTATTAGTATTTTTATTTTGTTTTAAAGGTATTAACCTAACTCAACAGATAAGAATAAAAAATTCCCAAAATCTTATTAAATGAAGCAAAACGCTCTTCGATATCAGAAATCTGGGTAAATAAAATACAGGGTGGCCAAATGAAAACGAAACAGAGCCATTTTCAGGAACTGCGTCAAGATTGTAGATAAATGCTCAGACCCGTCGATTTTAGATTAAAGGGGGACATTCTTTTCTGGTATTTTTGATTCCGCCACTTTCACCCCCAAGAAAGGGTAAGCATCACCCCAAAATATTTAAATGGCATTGGGAGTTGAGTAATATTTCTTTTGAAAGCTCTTACCATTCTCTTTAAAACATACTTTAAATTTTATAATTCCGCCCAATACATTGAAAAAATTTACATTTTAAAATTTAAATTATGTTTAGTTGCTTACTTACTTCTTAGTTGATTAAATGTTCAAACTGATGACCGCCCGCATCCACACAAGAATAAAGATTTTGTTCGAAACGTTCGCGCACATTCCGAAGCATTTCCGGAGTGATTCGACGGCATTTGTCGACGATTCTTTGACGCAAATCTTCCAGCGACGCTGGCTGTGTTTTATAGATTTTACTTTTTAGATATCCCCACAAAACGAAATCAAGGGGCGATAAATCCGGTGATCGTGGAGGCCACTCAATGCTGCCTCCTCTCCCAATCCAATTCCGTAGAAAACGTTGGTCCAAATACTGACGGGCAATTAACGCATAATGCGGAGGAGCACCGTCCTGTTGAAAAATCAAATGATCTTCATCATACTCTGGAACATTTTCAATAATATCTGTCAAGGCAGGGTCAATAGCGTCTTCCAGTAATTGCAAATACATTTGGCCAGTCAAATTACCAGGTAGAAAAAAAGGACCCACCAGCCAGTCACCAAAAATTCCAGCCCATACATTTAATTTTTCCTGTTGCTGTGTATACACCTCGTGAAAGACTCTTGGGTTTGAATCGGACCAATAGCGGCAATTGTGACGATTTACCGTCACGTTAAAAAAAAACTGAATTCATCAGAAAAACAGATGTTAAAAAGGAACTGTGGATCGTTCCCTGCTCGCTCACTCATTATTTCGCAAAATTGCAAACGGCGGTCATAATCATCCTCATGAAGTTCCTGGACTAAATGTATTATGTATGGATGGAATTTATTCTTCTTCAAAATAGTTTCTATGCAAGTTCGATTGATCCCAGACACAGATGCCAGCTGCCTCGAACTTAATGTAGGATTAAGATGAGCTTGTCCCAAAACTGCAACTTCACTAGCTTCGTTAACTATAGGTTTTTCAATTTCTCGTTTTTTATTGGCTACGTTCCCTGTGTCTTGAAATTTTTTTACTAACACTAGAATATACTCCCTCCTAACATGTCGATCTTGATGTTGTTGATTAAATAGTTGAGCTATTCTATTCGCACATTTATTGTTCATAAAGTAAAGCGAAGCGATATCTACCCTTTCCGCAATGGAATAAACCATAGTGTTTAATTTTCAAAAATACAATTAAATAAACTACCAACCAACGCTTCCAAATAATACTAGAAAATAATTTGGAATCTATTAATTTTACGTTCATTGTGTGTGTATAGCATTCATTTCTGTTTTTTCTGCACTTATACCATTGGCGTACTTAACTCGAATGACTGACATTTTTATCGTTACTAATTGTTTGTACATAAGTTTCAACTTTAAAATCAAAATTATTAATAAGTATTGGGCGGAATTATAAAATTTAAAGTCTGTTGTAAAGAGAATTGTAACTTTCAAAAGAAATATTACTCAACCCCCAATGTCATTTAAATATTTTAAGGTGATGCTTACCCTTGCTTGGGGATGAAAGTGTCGGAGTCAAAAATACCAGCAAGAATGTCCCCCTTTAATCTAAAATCGACGGGTATGAGCGTTTTTCTACAATTTTGACGCAGTTCCTGAAAATGGCTCTATTCACAGTGACCACCATTTACTTCAATACATATTCTACATCGTTTTAAAAAAATTCTCCTGACTTTTAAAAAGTCCGTATGGAAAATTTCGAACTGATGCGTCTGCAGAAGTCACAATCCTTTGCCACAACTCGTTCTTAGTATTAATTACTGGCCCTGTGTACACAAGGTGTTCGATGTAGTCCCAAATGTAAAAGTCCATTGGATTTAGATCTGGATTACGACAAAAAGTCGCATAAATATTCATAATTTCATTAAGAAAATATTACATCATCGCTTTCACTCGCGCTATTTTGTTTTTTATGTCCTGGTAACGAGTAACGTCACAGTTTGATCAAGACGACACACTGTAGTACCAATTAGTGCACAAATGCGAAAGTTGTAGCTCTATATTAATTTGAAGTGAAAAATTTTCTGCTTCAGTCGAAAACTTTCAATGCCTCGCCCAATAGCAACAAATTCTTACAGGCCAATGAAATACTTGCTTGTTGTATGACATGGTAACGCCTCAAACAAGTCGTCATTCTCTTAAATCTATGAACGCGCTCTACCCTCGCGAGTAAAATAACACTTATAAAAGCATCGTCTAAATATAAATGGAACTTGTTAGCTCAACAAATCGAGGGTGAGCCTGATTTGGAAGCTAAGTTGAACGAAGTTTCGAAATCAGTAACAGAAATTGGCTTTAGAAATATTACGTTTACATAAAACGCGTGGATGGTAATGTATCGAGAACCAGATAGAAAATGGAATTGCGGAGATGGCACGATTGGAAAAGTTTATTAGCTTTGATGGTAAGGAGCTCTTAGGTCGCTTCTAGAAGCATTAAGGGCGACGTATTTAAAATTATTGACGAGGCGAGGGAATTGTGTCGATATTGGGAGGGTGACAAGCCAAAAAATATGTATTTATGGGCTAATACAGTTCGAAAAGTTGAAAGGTTATAAAATATTGACTCGAATAAATAGTGCTGTAGCCAGGGGGGTCCCAATTGCCTCCTTTATTTAGATGGAGTTACCCAAGTGTTTTTTGTGTATTTTGAGCTGTAGAACACGAATTTTTTGGGTAGAAGTTTGCCCGGATGTCGATAAGTTTTTTATTAACAAAAAACTTGCAAAATACTGAGAACTTAAGTTTTTGGCAAAATAAAAAATGTTCTTGTTCTTTGACCCATTTTAAGAAGAAAATGTCTCTAGCAATTTTTTTGTTAAACGCATAGTTTTCGAGATAAACGCCGTTAAAAACTCGAAAAATGCGAATTTTGCGATTTTTAATTGTTAACAACTTTTGATTGAATAGCTATTTTGTAATTCTGCTGACGGCGTTTGAAAGTTAACGTTAAATACTACAAATTATGAGTAATTGCAGTGTGGAAATTTGTTTTTTCCACTGTTATTTAATAAACGATCTTGACGCGTACTCTTCATTTCTAAACCAAAGAAACGATGAAAACTGAACGAAACATTAACAATTTAATTCGTTCGTTTTTTAATATTATCTCGCTTATTGTTAGAGATGGACCCAACAAACCCTATATGGCTATGCTCGGCAAGGAACGTTCTATTCAAATATGTAAAAATATACAGGGTGTTCCATCTAAATTAACAAAGTTAACATCCGCGGACATTTTGTTTGAACTTCATAAAAAATCGTGCAACTTTTGTATTTCACATTTTTTTTAACTCATAAAACAAAAAAGTTAAAGGAGGGGTCAAAATATAGTGACTCACCCTATACCTACTCGTTTTTGGAATTTACATGATTTAAATTTTCTTGCTTTAGTAGATTCCTCAAAATTTCCAGAATATGAAAAGTTCCAAAAAATCGTTTGATTGTTTATTACAAATGTATCCAAACGTTTTTTAAATAAATAGGTTTAAAACTAACTTACTATTTTATACAGAGACGAACAATTTCCTAATTTAGAAGTTCAAAAAACTATAGAAATATTATACAAACAATTTAAAATAAATAAGTTAAACCAAGTAGGTACTATTTCTTTAATTATTAGGTAAACATATCACTTTGCTTTTTTTCTGTTATTTAATTTTATTATAAATACAATTTTAAAGATATTATATTATTATTAATAATATAATAATAATATAATTTTTTAATTTACGGTTATAATAGGGCTATTGGCGCGAAGATCTTCATAATACAAAAATGAAATTTATTTCTATTTATTATTTGAGAACCGATTAATAAAATAACCAAATAGTTGCGTATTATTTTTTATAAAATCTGAATGAAGATCCTGCTCGTGAACATCAGTTTTTCTATAATATTGTAAATGCATCTGAAAATTTCCAAATGCATTTAGTCGTTTGACCTTGGAAATAAAAAAAAATCTTTCTTGCCCACCTAGTAAAAAAGCTACGTGCCTCACACCTACTCATAATGTCACGAGCCGCCACTGTCCTAACCTTAATTGTATTTTAAGTAAAAAGTATTTAAAAATTAGTCATTTTGGAGTTATAATTTTTTCATCAAAAATAAATTTCCTATACAGCGAACTGCAAATTTCTACGCCACTGAATGTTCTATACCTTAATTATTCGGTACATTGTATTTAAAATTGAATTTGTAGCAAAAAATGTCTATATTTTCTCTTGTCAAATGGCTTTTACATTATTTTCGATAATCAACTGTATGGTAAGTTTATTCCTCTTAAAAAAAAAAGTTTTAATTGGAAATGAAGTCAACATCATTTTTTTTCAATAGATACCTTCAAACCTCTACTAATTTCAACAACACTCGTTACTGTTTCTTTAAATTTTAAATGAAAATGGATACTATACTCTCTTCAATTTTTGAATATCAAATGAGCCCTTAATAGTATTTTTATACATCTATGGCTTTGCATTATTCAGCCAATAACATTCTTTAGTTGCACATTTCATCTCAGTATTTAGGAATTAATCTCTACTTTTTATATTAACGTACTGCTCAATTAGAAATAAGGACATTTGATCCAACAGGGGCAGAATTAAGAATTATTTTGTGCAAAACCCGCAGTTTTAATAAACGTAAAACAGATAATTTGGAACGTGGATTTATTACTTCGGTAAGGCATCATCCTCTCCCTATCTCTAACACGTTTATTTTTACGACGTGCATCACGAGCTCTGGGGTATATATTTCTCTTATATTCACCCGTTTACTCTTACTAACGCATATATTTTCGGAATCGAATCAGGTAATGCCGAAAGGGATGGATCACGTTCTAAATCTCGTTGAGTGATAGGTAAAATATTTATTCAGAGTAAGCTTTTATGCTCACCTATCACTTTCTCGGTAACAGTCGTCGTAGATAAGTACAGATGTGTGAAATGATTCCGGTTATAATGATTCAGCTGAAAAAATAGGGGTCGAAAATAAATACGGGTTACAAAAACCATATTATTCACTGAAAATATCGTGTTCTATCTTTATTTCAGTTTACTTATTTGTGCAATATATGCCTATTTAAAAATTGTGGATAGATTTACTCATTTTGCAGCAATTTGGCATTGATAAAATGGTATTTTTTATGGCTTTGCAGCTTCCTGCCTGGCTTAGACTGAAGAGGCTAATTAATCACTTTTAATGACTTTAATTTTAATATTCCTGGGAAGATGAACGATTCCAATTATTAATACCCAGTCCCACATAAAATTTATGGACCAGATTAAGATCTGTATTCTTAAATATAAATTTGGGGGAATAAATAACACACAACCTCAAAAAGTCGCAGTTTCTTTGTAGTAATAAGGAGAGAATTTGCTAAAATAATTTTTCTTGAAAAAAAAGTTCAAGGGTTTGGAAGTATGAAGTTCATTTTTTTTAATTCCGTATATTAGGTAGGTAGTGTACAAAAATTTTATAATTTTTAATATTTTTTATACAAATCAAATTTTGTAGGGAATTAAAATGAAAATTGTAATCGACAGAGCCAATCGAGTAAGGTTTGTTAACCTACATTTGAATTGGAGATTACTGATACGGCGTCGAATAATTTTAAATACGTATGCGGGTTTTTTCAAATTGTTTATCTGCAATTACCTGAGCCGCTGTACTTATCAGGCATACCAAGTGTAACCCACAAAACTAGTGCCTATTTTTAGAATTAAGTAATTGAGGAAACACGTATGTTGGTATCTAGTCCAGGAAAATGAAGAAAAAATGAGAGAACTTATATGATTTTTCGTGTTTTTGTCCAAAAACTACCAAAACTTCAATGAAAGTGCACGTTTTTAAAGTTGTTCAAAATTAAATTTCCAATAAAATTGCTCCTATGAAAAATTTCGATTTTCCCAATAGATTTCCCGTATTTTTTAAATGAAATGCAGATGTGAAAATTAATGTTTTGGAGCCACAATAATGATCAATTCATTTCTAAATAACAAAATTGAAAATTGCGGAAAGTTCTTGGAAAATATTACATAGAGTTTTGTGGTTTGAATATTTATGAGTATCAAATGTATCATTTTAGAGGTTTTCGAGGGTATGCATACGAATTAATTATGCGCTTTTTAATATTTTCAGAAAAATCTGTTTTCTTCGATTTTTTTGATAATTTTTTTTATATACAGGGTGATTCAGTCATAATGTCATTAATTTTAAGAGCAGATAGAGAAAAATGAGTATNTAATAAATATTGTTTATCAACCAATTGTGCATTTTAATGAAATATTTGAAGAATATTCCTACATATACATAAGTATGTATTATAATATTTCGTTTGTTCATAATTTTCGAGATGAAAAAAATAATAAAAAACCATATGGTGCGTTTTGAAAAAGAAAAATGTCATGTGACGGACTCGAACCAGCGATCACGTGACTGTCAGTCCCGAACGCTATCAATTAGGCCACGCTCCCAGTTGAAGAATGTGTCACATCTAGTGGATTTAGCGATCAGGAAAACTTCAAAATCTTTTATCTCGGTAATTTATGAACGTTGCGTCGAACTACTTCAGAAAATTCTTATTCAAGGTCCAAACTACACGTAGGTACCATAAATATCAAAAATTACAAAAATCCGACTACCTTACCTTCTCCTTGTCAGAGTAAAAAAGTACGCTTATTCCATCTTTTTATGTCTAACTTTCCTAAACTAATGATAACATATTTACATATACAGGGTAATTCGTAAATGAATCTATACAAGGCATATAATGCAACTTGTGGAAAATTATTATTATACCTATCTAATGATTTAATAAAAAAATTTTCTCCCTTCAACATTTTATTCTACCCGTACGGCCTTTTAAATTTCTAGGAATTTTATGTGTTTCTGACACTTTGCTTTTTGTTACTTTCATAAAAATATATTGAATATAAATGTCGACAAATTCCATTATATCGAATAAAAAAAGTTAAATATACAAACTACTTCCCTTGTTGTTTCATAAAACGTTTATGGAAATTATTCATATACGTGCAGATTTCCTGTTTATATACAAATCACTCACAGATTGATTGAACGGATCCGAATTTCCTATTCATATTCTGAATATAATTGAAAACCTGTCACAAAAATATTAAACGCATTTAACGTCGATGAATTGACCTTTTCTCCTTAATACTAATTTTTAAAGATCTATTTTTAAGATTAATTGGCAGCAAATGTAATTCTTTACGAGTTTTTGTGACAACTAAATTAACTTTTTTCTTTTCTTAACTAGATATTTTTAAATGAAAGTCTTGCGTCAAAAGGGTTGCTCATGTGGAACTGTTTCTACCCTGTCATTGAAACAGACATTACGTAACTCTTATTTTCTTTCACAATTGGTTTAGTACCTAATAAACTGCGTTGATATGCCACAAATAAATGAATGCAGACAAAATAACTAAATAAATTAATTTCATCAAACGAGAAAATTCTAATAAAGTAAAACTGACAAATCAAATGAGTCAATACTTGTAGGTACTCCTTTGTTAAATTTAATACACTAAGTACTCTCTTGACAGCTTTACATTTGTGCTTCATATATGCTGAATACAAGACAGAATTGAACATAACAATGTTTTATCGTTCAATAAAATGGCGAATGCGCCAGTTATACAGCGTGTTCCATTAGTGCGGGAAAGTCCAATATCTATGTTAAAATGAGAAATATATGGATTTTTCTTTTTACTGTGTTGCCACATTTCTCGGAATGTACAAATTAAAAATATATTCAACTATACAGGGTGTTCCACTTTTCCTGGACAGACTTAAATGGAAACGCACATTTTTTATATTTTTTTAGGATTCTAAAAAATAAAGGGTACTTTGTGTAGAATAGTTCTATTCAAATATTCACAGTTTTTGAGATATCTCGCTTGAAAGGGTTTTCTAGTCGATATTGGTTGCTTACATTTTCTGATACTGACAGGTTATACTAATAGCTACTAAGCCCATTTTTTATCAGATGTTTAGTAAGGATGACTCTTCCGAATCATGCTCCAAAAACTGGCCTGCGTTATACAGGGTGACCAAAATATCATGTCAAAATTGCCAATTGAAAAATTGAAAAATCTCGATTTTTTTAAATGCAACGCCTTGTATATTTTCATACCATGAGATGCAGAATTAAATTCTCTACAACTTTGCTATACCTGCTCCTATACCAAAATTCATTAGTTTTTCATGAAATCTCATTTCTATGAAATAAGCGAAGTTTACAAATAGCTTATATGTAAAATAACGTAGTAGGCTCCTGTCAAAGGATAATCTGGATAATTTTCGATTCGATGAGACGAATTAAGCGATATAAGGTTATACCTATTTTTTTGTCATAGTTGACTATTTCAAACAGTCATAGCCTCTTCTGTACTTTAAGAAATGTACCTATTTATTAATCTTTTTCTACTTACTTTAAAGCTTTTCTTTCTAAAAAAAAAACACATCGTTAAACACATAAAATTCACCAAAAGACCTTTCGTTTTAGTTCCAGTTCAAAAATATTAATTTTGTTTCATCAATTTGGACATAGTGTCACAAAACCTTTGAAAAAGAGACATGCAACAGTGTCAAAAGTGCAATAGTTGCTTATTCCAAGAGCAATATAACCACTGTCCAACTGATTGACCATGTTTTCACAAATCAAATCCGGCTGTTATTGTAAATTAAAAACGCAAAAAGATAATTTTAATGCGCTAACGAAAACTGGTGCGTTTTTCATAATTAGACATCTCCAAACTTCTGAATCTCACTTTTAAATACATCCCCACCCCGTGTAAAACTACTGAAATCTAACAATTATATAACAGTAACCATTAAATAACCATTGCAAAAATCCTATACTATATTATTCCTACAATTGTCTCATTATTATAGTGACTTTCCTGCCACATAATGAATATATTTAAAATTGAATTTTTATTATTTTATTAAATTAGAAATTTTTTAACAGAATGATCCCTGCCTTTATTTTCCTACTACGTTCATGAGCATTGTCTTGTAATTGACTCACACAAGATGATTAAAATTATCGTACAAATATTTGTAGGCCTTATTAAAACCCATTGTTGAAATAACTGAAACCTACCATGATTTTCCATGTTTTTTGCAAAAAATACATTCAATATTATGAAAGTAAGTAATTCAAAATTCAACTTCGTTGTTGAGCGAAAAGAAAAAACGAACATTTAAGGGCATTAAAAGTTTACGTGAAAACAGGGTCATTTAAAACGCCAAAAAAGAAAAGGATCCCCGGGAAAAATCAATTACCGGCCAACCAGCCTTTAACTTTCCATTTTATTCTGCAGAAATTAAGAAAAGTTGTCGCAGTCCCTTAATTAGCCGTTATAATTACTTTGGACGTTTTACATTTCGAGAGAAGTTATAATATAATTAAAAGTTTGGGGATTAGGCTTTTTTAAGTGTGATGACAAGCATTATGGTATTAAAGATTGAGGGTGCAGGTTGTGCGAAAACGGAAGTCGCTTTAACGAAATGTTTCCATAACTTGTGGAATAAAATAGACAATTTCTTCCTTCGTATTCTTTTGTTTAGCAAAAATCTATTTAAGAATTGTCAGAATTTGTCGTAGACATTCTGGATAAAGCCGTGTTGAGGCAAACACCTCTCTGAAACAGAAAGAAAAGTAAAGTGAGGTTAAAAGTGAAGTGAAATATGAGTTAAAAGGAAACGCAGTAAGAAGAATATAAAGAAGAAACAAATAAACAAAATAACTGTCAAAAGTAAAACCAGAAAATCAAGCAGTAAAATAGAACTGAAGTCTAACAAACTACGATACATCTTCAGATAAGCATTGTGCAGTGTAAATTTCGAGAAAGGAGGTAAATTACTACGCGGCGCAAATACCGGAAGTTCCACGGTCCAAAGAAGATAGTAAGGAAACGACTAAAACGATTACAGTTCTGTAGTAGATATAGACTTAAAGATTAATTAGTTTAAGTTTTCAGCTAGAGATTATGAAAAGCAGATATTTATTTAAAACGTAAATTTAATATTTCCAAATTGTTTCTTTTAAATAAAATATAAACTGCATAAATGAATAATTAATTTAAATTAATCAAATCGAAAAGTGAAAATCAAGAATCTGGGAGATTAAAAAACAAAAAAACACCGTAAGTAATGAAATTTTTCTTTTACTAATATTAAATTTTCATCAATTACTCTTGTATTATCCTAAACAATATTTCATATAAAGGAGGATATGTTAAATTGAAGCAGTATTTGTTTATTTACATTTATACAGAGTGATTCACAAACGGTGACTAAAAATGAAACCTCGTATTTTTTCGTGAATTTTAAAAGGAGTGTAAAATTTTTATCTAGGCTTCATTAAAAAGAAAGGTGTTAAACTTAAAAAAATGTTTTTAATTTTTTTTATAAATTTAAAAACTAGTGGGTAAGTGAAATAATTTGAAATTAGGCACATGTATTTATGTAAACACTGTCCAAAATCTGAGGCCTTTTCCTAAAATTTGGATACTTTGCTAAATAAAATAATACGCCACTGCTTTACGGTAACAATCTTGATATTTTGGGATTCGTCTTTCAATTTTCTGCAAATTATTACTCTCATACATTTTTTGAGAAAAACTTAAAAACGAGAAATACCATGATTGTTACAGTAAAACAGTGGCGTTTTATTTAGAAAAATATGCCACCAATTCCCTATATCTCCGCCACTGGAGCATCTAAATTTTAGGAAAAAGCCTCAAGTTTTGGACAAAGTTTATATAAATAAATGTTAAAATTAAACGAAAATTGAAATTATTTCACTTACTACTTTTCAAATTATTTGAAAAAGTTAAAAACTGTTTTTAAGTTTAACACCCTGTATTTTTTTAACGAAGCGTCCCAGGTAAAACCTTTATAGGAAAGACTCCCTTTAAAATTCACCAAAGAATACGAGGTTTCATTTTTCACCATTTATGAATCACCCTGTATACCTTATGAATGAATGTTATCCTGTAAGTATAGCCACAAATAAATAATTGTAAATAATAAACTTAATAATATTTGAATTGTAATGTATTGCTTTTGTAATTTTAAGTAGGTAATTTCTTTCATTTACGAAAAAACTAAACCGCATTGTTTCTTAATTATTATAAACAAATGTAGGTACTATTTCATCCTAATCTCAATGCCAAAAACAATTTGGCATCAAATTGGTTCAAAATCCCGTTCCAGTCCCTTATAATTCACTTTCATGGAAATTTAGGTCGTGATCTAAATTTTTCCCAAGCCCTGTGTCCCGACTGTATTCAATTTTCGCCGAGGCTCAGTTCGCTGATTCAGGATTTCCTAACGGAACGGAAACCCAGCTCAACCTTGAAAGGAGATCTAACAGGAATACATCATTCGGAAAGGTGTATCATGAAATCTGGATCTGTTTCCTACGCGTAGGGATTTTTTGAATATAAAATTTATTCATGCGACGTTCTAAAAAGTTGTATCTTTCTCTTTCTTTTGATAAGGGTGTGATTACGATGCCAAACTTTAACGCAACATGTTTAGAAAATATTTCGTTGAAAATTAATGAAGGTGTAATGTTTAAAAAATAATTCGATGTTTTGACGCAGTGGGGAAAGAAAATAAAGATTTATATACTGCATTAAAAAGTACTTAATCTTTGGGGTAGAATGAAAGATTATCTTTAACAATGCCCTGTTAAGTATCAGTTAAATGAAAATCCGTGATTGAAATTTCCATTTTCATTATTTTATTCCACTAACCACTTATAAAAATGAACCTATATAGTAATAATTTTTCGTAATTTAAAAATCGCGAAAGCTACTAACCTCTCACAGCGCTACTTACAATTCCCCAATGCCCCACAATAAAAACAAACCCTCACCACGTGAAATATTAAGCAGATAATTGCATTTCCAGATACCGCAGAACTAAAATCCATCCTAAGCTGCCTGAACACGTACGTTGAGCGCATGGGCAGCGTCTTGGTGCGACGACTGAAACGTCGCGATGCCCTGCGTCGTCAGCAGGAAGCATACTGTGACATCATCACAAGGCAACTAGCTAAACGTGAGTATAATCGATAGGGTATATACAACGCTTAGATAATAAGTAAAGTTTGAAGAACTCAACTGAAGACTTTCGAATAATTTTCTCTTTTGAAATTACTTATCTACAAACCTACGGGGTATTTTATTATTTACTACAAAACAAGAACATTAAAAAACTTGTACAAAATTTTGTTCTAAGTTAACATTATTAACAACAACGCATTTAACGTTTTAGAGTAGTCTTAAAAACGGATAAAATGTCTCTATTTTGCACTATAAACTGAAGCAGGATTTGAAAATACATTTTTTACCCTATTTTGAAGGTAATTTATAGAAAATCGAAAAAAAAATAGTAAAATAACTTAGAATAAGTAAAAAATCTACCGTCATCAATAAAATGCAAAATCATCTGGTGCGTTTACACGATAAATCAGCGATTTTGTGACAAAAATACTAATAGCAAACGGACAGTGCCATCATATAAAAAACAGTCTGTAGATATGTATACGCTTATACAGGACCTTGGATGAAAATAAGACTATTTAGCCTAACTCACCCATATACAAAAATGCACGCCCACTGAGATATAGCCTTCTAAATATAGAATAGATACTTTTTTTTCAAATAATTTGAAAACTATTTTTCTTAGAAACTTCAAATTTGGTACACTTATTTTTTTATATAAGGGCAAGATAAATATAGAATTTGGAGAGAATATATATAGAAGATGTTATATTTCTGGTGCCTGTGCGCCACTGACTATCCCGTAACTTTTTTGTGTGCATGCCAATGACGACAGAATTTATATTTTTAAAAATAAGCACTATTTTAGAAGATTTTTTACCCCTCACAAAATTTCGATATCGTTTATGGATTTCGAGTAAAATTCGCATTTTTTATACATTAAATATAGGCAAAAATTCCTATTTATAAAAAATAATTTATAACTGCGGCCTCAAAGCAGGGAATAATAATGAAAAAACGTCACATTAAAAAAATAACTACATATTTTTGGTATTAGTATTATCAATCAATAAAATAAAAATCAACACTAATATTTTAAATAAACAATATCATATAATAATGTAAAAAAGTCAACATTAACATTTTAAATAAACTGATATTTGTAATCACATTAAAATAATATTACAGTAAATGCTCAAAGTTATTTTCTTGTTCTTAAACGCAAACATTAGTTCTTCGAAATTTAGAAATTATCCAATAATTGTGCATTACCTCTCATAACATTAATTTCATGTTGTATTCTTTCCCATATTCGTTTTCTGTATTTACTGAAAAGTTATTTTAAACTGTGGTCCTCAACGCTCCCCAAATGAAATAATTACATGGATTTAGGTCCGGAGATCGAGGTGGCCATTTTAAAGGGGCATTATTTCCTCTACCTATCCACCTGTTAGACCTTTAATAACCTGTAATACCTACCTGTACCCTGTAATACCTGTAACCTGTAATAACTGGTCTTTTAATACTCTATTAAAGGAACTTTTTGAAAGCCCACCTCTGCCGCTAAACGCCTTTTATTTACTTGAGGAATTTCTTCGATCCTTTCCAAAATTTGTTCCTCCAGCTGAATAATTCCGGCCGTACTTATCCACGAATTAATGTTACAGGTAAAAAACGTCCTGTTTTCCGAAGGCGTCTCTCCGCATTAGCAAATGTTTTGTGATTTGGAGTTCTTCGATTATGAAATCTTTCAGCATATGTTCGAATAGTGGCACAACAATTCCCTTCACAATAACCCAAAACTACTAACATATCAGTTTGTTCAGCAAAAGTATAAATTGCAATAAAAAACAAAGTAAGCTAAAATTAAATCACAGCTAGCTTGACACAGAACCTTTTAATTATTGTTATGAATTTGTTTTTCTGTTATATGGCACCTCGTACTAGAATGTTCTATTTATCTTAAACTGTTTTTATATTATTTAATGTGTAAAAAATGCCAATTTTACTCGAAATCAATAAACGATATCAAAATTTTGTAAGAGGCAAAAAATCTTCTAAAATAGTGCTTATTTTTAAAAATATAAATTCTGCCGTCATTGGCATACACACAACAAAGTTATGGGATAGCCAGTGGCGCACAGGCACTAGAAAGAGAACATCCTGTATATGTATTCTCACCAAATTCTATATTTACATTGCCCTTTTATAAAAAAAATATTGTACCAAATTTGAAGTTTCTAAGAAAAATAGTTTTCAAATTATTTGAAAAAAAAAACTAGGTTATCTGTTCTATATTTAGAAGGCTATATCTCAGTAGGCGTGCACTTTTGTATATAGGTAAGTTAGGCTAAATAGTTTTGTTTTTATCCAAGGAACCTGTGGTCAAGCGTTGTCAATCCTTTTCAGGACACCCTGTATGTTTCCTACTCCAATTTACTATTAAACATTTTTATGAAAAAAACTATTTTTTTTTTTAGTTTTCTGCTTATAAAACCTAAACTAACGAAGCAGTCTGAATGCTATCAGGAGACAGTTTGTAGAGAATCGAAATACGAATAAAACGAGAGGTCGATCGATTCGATCGGATAATTAGAAACGAAGAAAACCCGGAAAAATTTAACGTTTTTTAAAAATTCATTACTCCTACATTTTTTAAGTTGTAGAGCTGACCCTGTGCACAAAAGTAGTGAATTATATGTACTTTAAATGTGCGCAAAGCAGGCGCTGTCGAACCATTAGTTTTGGCACAATTGCAATTTGAATTTTTTGGTGCACTATTTTGCAAATTCTCTGGGTGAGTTAGAGGTGGTACGATTTTAATTCTTCAGCCGGATTTTAAAAGTAGAATTATAATACTACAAAACGTAGGTATATTCTACTTTTCCTATAAACTGATGCGAAATATTTGAAATATTCCTCCAAACATGCTCAAAATCGGACAAGTAGTTTAACTATAACAATGATATGTTAAATATACGCTTAAAAAACGTACTACAGCGTATCTCTGAACATATTTGTAGGAAATGCGTTCCTACCGGCTCCAAAACAAATCTCCGCCCGCGCAAAAAAACGAGGTTAACAACTCCGGCTGCACCACTCTCCCCCAGCCATCGATCAAGCGCACTACAGGAACAATCCCGGAGTTTCGGCAACGTCGGCGTCGTGCCGCGCGCCCTTTCTAACGACGCGCGCTGAAAAAGGACGCCCCCGACGCCTTCGTAGCGTCAGATTGCGCCCGAGTCGTTCTACACCTGATACGCTGTCGAGCGAAATGTGCAGTCAGTTTGTAACTAGATATGACCTGGTGCAAGGGATGTACCAATGAGCGGTTTCTTTAGTTCCATAAAAAGGGCTACGAGTGCGTCTTTTGATGGTCAAGGTTGTTCAGGTGAGTGCAGAAGTTCCAGTTTTTTCGTGCACCAGCTCGCTTTGTGTTTGGAAAATCTGTAGACTTTTTGAGGTTATTCCTGGTGTGTATTGTTCCGGTGGTTATTTTGACAGTTGCTGAAACGTGATTTGTTGCTCGGTCGCGGATTTTAGCACGGATATTTTCAAAACTTTATACCGTAATCTTTACAATAAAAAATATTTGATACACTATTTGCAATTTTAGATTGTACCAGTAGTTTCAGAAAAACATACATAAATTCTAGAGATAATAGAATATTAGAGAAATTATAATAAAATTATCCCTTATATGTTTTAAAGATAAATAAGGAGCTTAATAATATATTGAGATCATTATTTGAATACCTCACAAGATATTCTAGATAACTTTGCATAGTTTTTAGCATGTTACTTGCCAGTTCTAATGAAGATGATAATGTTGATAGCCCAGTCATTATAGACATGAAAGAGCCTGTTTCGGGAAAAAAATACTATTAGAGGTTTCTCTGCGGAATATTGTTCGGAAACCTATTATAAATAAAATATCAAAAAATCAACTCGAGGCTAGTTGGGAAACTTTGTTTTAACAGTGGTCAAAGTTATGGAAAAGTGGTTTTTTGACTCACGCAAAAAAGCTATTATTCATAGCGAAAAAATGTTTATACAAAAAAAAGTAGGTATTAAATAAGCCTATAAAATGAAAAAAGTCCGATTAAATTCCGATAATTTGTTTATGCACAAGAGCTCAAAAATGGTCGAAAATTGCCGTTTTCTTCAATTGCTAATAATTAATGCAATTTTCATCCCAGACACTTGTAATTCAGAATTTTTGAGGCTTTTTACCCCCTTAATAAGTGGTAAAAATTTCAGCTCGAAAGCTTCATTGTAGTCCAATTAACTAAGCCTTTAAATCGAAATGTTGTCAACTTCGCTGAATTTTTTATATGAGTTAGTTTAAGATATATTATAACAATAAGTGAGAGTAATTTTTTGTTCAACCCCCGGCCAAGGGTGGAAAAAGATAAAACAAAGGGCTTTTTCAAGATAACTCAAAAAGGGTAAGAGCTAGAAAAAAAAGTT
>NW_019416441.1:373742-400505 GCF_000390285.2 Anoplophora glabripennis
GAGCTGAAATTTTTACCACTTATTAAGGGTGTAAAAAGCCTAAAAAATTCTGAATTACAAGTGTCTGCGATGAAAATTGCATTAATTATTAGCAATTGAAGAAAGCGGACAATTTCGACCATTTTTGAGCTCTTGCGCATAAACAAATTATCGGAATTTAATCGGACTTGTCTTATTTTACAGATTTATTTAATACCTACCTTTTTTGTATAAACCTTTTTTCTCTATGAATAACAGTTTTTTTACGCAAGTCAAAAAACCACTTTTCCATAATTTTGACCATTGTTTTAACAAAGTTTCCCAACTAGTCTGGAGTTGATTTTTTAATATTTTGTTTATAACACGTTTCGGAACAATATTCCGCAGAGAAACTTCTAATAGTATTTTTTTCCCGAAAAAAGCTATAATGATTGGCCTAGATTCACAAGGAATGAATAGGTAGGTCGATTTGTGTAAAGATATACTACTATCTTCAAATAAAATTAAAATTTGAACATGTAAATAGACCAGATGATATCCCAACTTTTCTAGTTAGAGACTACACCTCGTTGCTGCTGAAACACCCACACCTTTAACTTTAGAAACATTTATATCTACTTATTGTTAGAAAAATTCTAGAATCGGTAGTATACATACATGAAAAGGGTGCAAAAATAATGTAGTGGACAGGTTACAATAATTAGTTGTTTTGTTAAAATACATATGAAAATGTTTAGTATGATGAGACAGGGACGAATTACTCTAACGTCATGATTTTTTACATAAAAATAGTTCTACTGTATCAAATTTATTTTTAATAATGCAATATTACAGATTTTTCTAATGCGTTTCACCAAGTTGACCATAAATATGCTGGTTTACTAGTATCACTTTTAAATCTTTTCTAATTGTACTTTGAAGTAACACAATACAAGGTGTCTATTAAGTAGAGGTCAAAAATCCAGAGGCGTATTCTGTGACCAAAAATAAGGGTTTTTTGTTATGTAAATGTTACTGTCCAGCTACAGCGTGTCAAAAATTTAAAAAAAAATTGTTTTTAATATTTAATTTCTAAACCGCTTGAGATAATTTAACCAAATTCGGTGTGCATATTCAGTATGAAAGTAGGTATGAAACAAAAAATTACCAGCTTTAGAAACTTAACCAATGGCGTAGGTGTGGGTATCATCGGTGATTATTTGCCCAAAAAAAATCTTCCAGGAATTGGACCTTTCTTAAATGAGCCTGATTCCGAAAGACGTTGAAAAATATTTCTGAACATTATTGGATTTGGGTTGGATGATTTGGATTTCCATATAAATTCGCCTAGCCACAGCATTATTAAAACTTAATCTTTTTAAAAAATGAGCTTAATTTGACAATACACAATATTATGACGGCTTCTTATTATTGTTTGAAATTGACATGAAACTTTATTGTAATGACGACTTAAAGTCATATTGTAAAATCCTACAAAACAATTATGCTGCTTTTAATGTTTTGATATTATTCTTCAGTGATTTTGTAAGGTGGCCATATTCCTGGCCGAGAAATAATGAAATTTCTGGCGTTTTTAGGTACTGAAATCTTTAAAAGTAAAACGTGCAGAACAAAAATAAGCACAAAAATAAAATCCTTGATGTTTTGTTTATTCATTGTTACCGTTTAAATTTACTCAAATAAAATAATAACTAAAAAAAAAGCGTTTGTAAAACATGCGTTTGCTGTTATTCTAACCCCACATTTTAAGAATTATTTTCACGTACTTATAAATAAAAGTAAACAATTTTATATGTAGGACTAAGCAAGTAAATGTTATAAGAATATTTACATGTGGAATTATATATAAAAAAGTTAGTATTTTCGTAGATTTCAGTACCTAAAACCTTGATGGTTTGATCGTTTTTTGTACATGTTTATTCGTTTTACTGCGGCGTCTTTGAAAATACTCAGGTGGCATGACATAACATTCCTATTATTTGATGAGCTTTAGATTATTCAGTTATTAAATGTTTGAAATTATTTGTCTTTGCGGAAAACACTATTTAAAGAATATGGGGCCCTTAAATCAAAACATATGCTACACACATTATATGTTTTAAAATTTTTGGGAATTCTTTTAAGTATTTGGCATGTAAGGAAGAGTAGGTTTTCAGTAAATAGTTTACAGGATCGTAGGGTTTTGTAATCACTAGAAGTTATGCACTTTTCAATTTTCTTCGTAACGATTTATTCCAGTTATTCGAACATATACCGCTAAATATTCGTCACAACATGTAGTATTTACATTATGGAGCCCCTCGGCATTATCCTATTGAAGTTAAGAATCACATGAATATTATATTTCTCAACCGATAATATGGACGAGGCTGCTACGATGTATGGCCACCTCATAGTCCGGATTTAGATCCAATGGACTTTTGCTGCTACATCAAACAACTTGTGTATACAGGGACCGTAATTAATACTGAGAACGAGTTATGGCAAAGGATTATGACTGTAACAGTTCAAAATTTCCATCTCAACTTTATAAACGCAAGAAACACCTTTTTAAAACGATTTTGAATATGCAGTGAAATAAAAGATGGTCACTTTAAACATTTAATAGTTAGTACCAACGATAATTCCTATGTATCAACATGTAACAATATTTTCTTACACTTCATATTTTTAATATTGATTAATATTTAACCGTTGTTTTGTAAATTCTGATTTGTTAGTTTCCGGAAACATGATTATAAACACTTTTGTCGCCACTTTGTGACGTAGAATCCAGCATAAAAATTTACACTCAAATTCAGAAATTGGTAATGTCCTGTAATGGCACAAAACGCGTTATATTCCGTTATATTTGTGGGCTATAAATCCGATAATAACCGAATTTAGATATACGCTTTGACAATGTAATTAACTTTTCCGTTACGTAAATCATGAGTGTCGAAAATCCATATAAACTGATTATTCGAGTTTATCTCGACTTTCGACATATTTATAAGCTAGACTGTTTACTTTTCATTGCGAGTAGGAACCCGTCTGTCTAGACCGGGAAATATGGCCGGCTTTAGAACGCGCTGGGTGAAAAGTTTTGATTAATTATGCCAAAAATGTGTCAGGTTGAGTTAATTTTCTCTTGGTTCTGAAATATGGTCGCTTGATTTACTCAAAACTTCAAACTGACCGAAACTAATGAACTAACTAGAACTAACAGCAAACGTACTTTTCTGATTATCTAACGTAATTGGGTTTTTTATCACTTTAAAAAGAAAACGACGTTGAAATATTATACTCCAGTCGGCAGAGGCCGAAAAGTTACTGTTGGTGACATTTTCTTGATAACTCGGAAATAACTACACAGGAATACTTTAAATAAGAAATACAATAACAGGCTAATTTGCTGACAAAGTATCTTATCAGGAAAAAAATTATTAACAATTTAATCGTGAAAAAAATTTTTTTTAGTAGTTTTCTTTAAATAACTCAGCGGGATGACTTTGTACGAAAAAATGCTTAGGACATGATTTTGTTCGTAATAAAAATAGCTACAAAATGGCGGTGGTCCGATTACGAAATTTGCAATAACAAAGCCGTGAGATTGAAAAAACGGTATAAAACGTCAATTTTTTAAAGTTGCTGTAAAAATGTCAATTATAAACAAAAAGTGATAAAACTTTCGAAAACTATAGTTCAATATATATACAATAATGACGCTAAAGCCGAAAATCAGGAGAGCAAAACTTTTTGTTCTATAAGGTGTTATACATTCATCGGCATCTGAAACTCGAAACTTTGCCAAATTTGTTCGAAGCTTTGCTGACACTTGAAATTTGGTACACACATAGTGTAAATATGCAGAAACCAAAAGCAATTTGCAAAATTCAAGTATCTTCATTTTTGCAGTTTTGGTAAGGTTTTATACGTCACCCTAGTTTTATACGTCACCGTTTTTTTAATTTTTGGACGTATATTTATGTATATTTATAAAATATTCCATTACGGTAGATTAGCCAGCATAATTACCTACAATTAAAAAAAAATATATTTTCATCGTTTAGATCCTAAGCTACTTAACATTTTGCGCCTATTAGCCGTAGTCGTACATTATTCAACATATTAACATAAAACAAAATCGTACGTGTGGGGTAAACCTTTAACTTTAAGTAAACAATTGTTTGTGTACTGTTGCATATTTCTAATAGTATACAATCGCCGAAGAGCGGGGCTCACGCTCGGAAATGAAAAGTAAAAGATTTACCCCACACGTACGATTTTGTTTTATGTTAATATGTTGAATAATGTACGACTACGGCTAACAGACGCAAAATATTAAGTAGCTTAGGATCTAACCGATGAAAATATATATTTTTTTAAATTGTAGGTAATTATGCTGGCTAATCTACCGTAATGGAATATTTTATAAATATACATAAATATACGTCCAAAAATTAAAAAAACGGTGACGTATAAAACTAGGGTGACGTATAAAACCTTACCAAAACTGCAAAAATGAAGATACTTGAATTTTGCAAATTGCTTTTGGTTTCTGCATATTTACACTATGTGTGTACCAAATTTCAAGTGTCAGCAAAGCTTCGAACAAATTTGGCAAAGTTTCGAGTTTCAGATGCCGATGAATGTATAACACCTTATAGAACAAAAAGTTTTGCTCTCCTGATTTTCGGCTTTAGCGTCATTATTGTATATATATTGAACTATAGTTTTCGAAAGTTTTATCACTTTTTGTTTATAATTGACATTTTTACAGCAACTTTAAAAAATTGACGTTTTATACCGTTTTTTCAATCTCACGGCTTTGTTACCGCAAATTTCGTAATAGGACCACCGCCATTTTTTAGCTATTTTTATTAAGAATTATAGTCCAGTTGGTAGAGGTTCGGCGTGTGTCAAACCTTGATAACCCGGAAATAACTACACAGGTCTACTTTAAATGATGAGTACAATAACAGGCTAATTTGCTGACAAAGTATTTTATCAGGAAAAAAAGTTATTAACAATTTAATCGTGAAAAAAATTTTTTTTAGTAGTTTTCTTTAAATAACTCAGCGGGATGACTTTGTACGAAAAAATGCTTAGGACATGATTTTGTTCGTAATAAAAATAGCTACAAAATGGCGGTGGTCCGATTACGAAATTTGCAATAACAAAGCCGTGAGATTGAAAAAACGGTATAAAACGCCAATTTTTTTAAGTTGCTGTAAAAATGTCAATTATAAACAAAAAGTGATAAAACTTTCGAAAACTATAGTTCAATATATATACAATAATGACGCTAAAGCCGAAAATCAGGAGAGCAAAACTTTTTGTTCTATAAGGTGTTATACATTCATCGGCATCTGAAACTCGAAACTTTGCCAAATTTGTTCGAAGCTTTGCTGACACTTGAAATTTGGTACACACATAGTGTAAATATGCAGAAACCAAAAGCAATTTGCAAAATTCAAGTATCTTCATTTTTGCAGTTTTGGTAAGGTTTTATACGTCACCCTAGTTTTATACGTCACCGTTTTTTTAATTTTTGGACGTATATTTATGTATATTTATAAAATATTCCATTACGGTAGATTAGCCAGCATAATTACCTACAATTTAAAAAAATATATATTTTCATCGTTTAGATCCTAAGCTACTTAACATTTTGCGCCTGTTAGCCATACTCGTACATTATTCAACATATCAACATAAAACAAAAACGTACGTGTGGGGTAAACCTTTAACTTTAAGTAAACAATTGTTTAAATTTACTGTTGCATATTTCTAATAGTATACAAGCGCCGAAGAGCGGAGCTCGCGCTCGAAAATGAAAAGTTAAAGGTTTACCCCACACGTACGATTTTGTTTTATGTTAATATGTTGAATAATGTACGACTACGGCTAACAGGCGCAAAATGTTAAGTAGCTTAGGATCTAAACGATGAAAATATATATTTTTTTAAATTGTAGGTAATTATGCTGGCTAATCTACCGTAATGGAATATTTTATAAATATACATAAATATACGTCCAAAAATTAAAAAAACGGTGACGTATAAAACTAGGGTGACGTATAAAACCTTACCAAAACTGCAAAAATGAAGATACTTGAATTTTGCAAATTGCTTTTGGTTTCTGCATATTTACACTATGTGTGTACCAAATTTCAAGTGTCAGCAAAGCTTCGAACAAATTTGGCAAAGTTTCGAGTTTCAGATGCCGATGAATGTATAACACCTTATAGAACAAAAAGTTTTGCTCTCCTGATTTTCGGCTTTAGCGTCATTATTGTATATATATTGAACTATAGTTTTCGAAAGTTTTATCACTTTTTGTTTATAATTGACATTTTTACAGCAACTTTAAAAAATTGACGTTTTATACCGTTTTTTCAATCTCACGGCTTTGTTATTGCAAATTTCGTAATCGGACCACCGCCATTTTGTAGCTATTTTTATTATGAACAAAATCATGTCCTAAGCATTTTTTCGTACAAAGTCATCCCGCTGAGTTATTTAAAGAAAACTACTAAAAATAAAATTTTTTCACGATTAAATTGTTAATAACTATTTTTCCTGATAAAATACTTTGTCAGCAAATTAGCCTGTTATTGTACTCATTATTTAAAGTAGACCTGTGTAGTTATTTCCGGGTTATCAAGGTTTGACACACGCCGAAGCTCTACCAACTGGATTATTAAAAAAGTAACCACTTGCGTCAAAAGGACCGGTTAAGGGGTTGACATTATAAATTTAGTTTTACCTAACGAGAAGTAATTTTTAAAGTTGCTTTTTACGGACATTTAAAAATTTGGTATAAATCAACACATCAGTGACAGACTGACAAAAAAATGTAGGTTTACGTATACAGTATTCTAAAATGTCGGTAATGTTATAGGTCTGTCAAACATGGCTCAACAAAATAGAAAATTTCTGTTTACTAATTGACCTTTATTTTAGGTTTTTTTTTTAAATCTAAACTGGAAAAAAAATGAATTTTGTTCCATCATTTTGGGACACAGTGTATATAAATTAAAAATCAATCAGAAACTACAGGGCGATCTAAAAATTTTTACTGGAATTTACTTCTTTATTATTAAGATATATAAATGGGCAGAATGTAATCTACTGACATGCGTAATAACATATAAGTCCTGCAAAATAAGAATATGCAATCAGAAAAACAATTGAACATCAATTTAAAACGATATGGCCCAAAAAAAACGTATTTTTGTACCGAAAATTATTTTCATGATACCTCGATTATATTGGCATTCATGGTATGTATGAATATTTCCATTTTAACCATTAATTCGCTTGTACAATGACAAATCACATTATTATACAGTGTGTCCCAAAAAAATTTGTACTTTTCAAGATTGTCCTATCAAAAGTTTCAGACAAAAATTATTAATTACAGATGTATTGGAATCTTTTTTGTGGACACCCTATATATCGCTGGATGCATAATTAAAAATTCTAGGTCGTGCAAATATACAAAATTAGTCAACACTAAATACTGATGAAATAAATTTGCATTCAAACCGAAAATTCAACAAGCGAATGACTTGACGATCATCCAGTGTTTCTAATGCGCCCTTATATCATTTAGTGCAAGATAATACACCCTGTATTTCTGAAAAAAATGATTGTTTTCAATATATTTAATATTAAGATTCCGCAAGACTTTTTACATATGTCTACATATTGTCTCATTATAATATCTTAACAGTGAAAAAGTACATCACCATAAGGAAAAAATGAATAGACGAGTTATGGGGATGGTTATCCTTAAGTAAAACACTCTATAAGTTCGTATTTATAAGGACAAACTAAGTAGAACTTAATGAGCGAATCATATTTAATTTTAGAAATTGACGAAATATATTTTAATTTAATTTATTTAGTGATTAGTGCATATTGAAATTTTATCTAATAGAGCTTTTCTAGTTATAGACAAAATACTCTCAGTTCATGAGAGAATGGATTTTTAGAACACACCGTATAGGCATATCGAACTTCCTCACTTATTGACAGTTTAAAATTTCCACCAAACGCCAAGTAGTTATATCGAGGCTGACAAAGCGAGATAATTTCGCCTCAAAAGTTTTTGAATGGAACAGCAATCTGGGCCTCACGATAAGTCTCTCTAAATTTGTTTTTACTTACGTAAATTATTCTCGATTTACATAATTGCTTTTCCCATCAAATTCGCTGCTCCTAGCCACGAAAACGTGCGAGCAATAGAGAAATACCTCTATTTTCTCTATCCTGAACACAGCGAAAATATAACTTATGCAAATTATTTCAAAATTTGAGTCAGAGATGTCTCATACTACGAGCGCTGAAGTTAATGCCATACCTTTTGGCTTGTGAAATGTTCAAGCAGAAAAACACCTTTGGAGATTTGTTTCTAAAAGACTACTGCCATATGAAAGTGATTTATATCAAGAAGCGAATAAGTTAATGATCTTCAGAATCGAATTAAAAAAAAGACGAAATACATCATTATTGTATATTATGTATATTGTATCTCCTTATGTATATATTTTGTCGCATAATAAATAATATACTATTAAAATATTTAGGCAGAGAAATTTCCTGTAAATAAATTTTTAAGGATTAAGGTGTGTCAACGAAAAAATTTTTTTCTTTTTTATCTTAACTGTAAAGTCTAACTAGGCATTAAAAAAGTTGTTTGTTTGACTCTCCATCTCCAAACGTGAGTTAACTTTAGAAATCATTTTTCTTTATAAACGTGTTCGGTTTTATAAGTAAGCTACGGTCCAACGTATGACCTGAAAAAAGTTGGAAAGTTGTCAGGCAAAAATTTATTTAGAAAAAATAATTTACTTTCGTCTCTTGCATTGTACAGGTCAAGGCGTTGTATTTACTTCATTTTTGAATATAAATATGGAAATCTAATGAAGATTTTCATTCGTATGATTTATCTTCTAGATGATTTCGCAATAACACTTTTAATATTATTTGTAGAAGTCGTACTATTTAACAAATGTTTAATTTTAACATCATTTAAAAGGGTTTTATTATTAAGATGAAATGGGAAACGGAAATATTTGACTTGTTGCGTGAATCTTTTAATTCTTTTAATTTTCATTTACATGGATCTTCCAATTTTTAGGGCTGTAATTTGATAACCCACATTTATTATTAATTTCAGCGAACTTCAAGCACACACCTACATAGTCTGGAAAATCCCGCATATGATGGGGGATAATTTTAAGGGATTGACGAAAATGTAAACCTGAAATGAGATTTATACACCGTGTACCAAAATGATGGAACACATTTTTTTCCAGTTGAATTATTTTCTGCAATATTTTCTATTTTTTTAAGACATAGCCACAGACCTTATGACATTACCGACATTTTTAATATAAATAGATCGCCCTTTTAAAGACAAATTCAGCAATATGAGAGACTTTTTGTCTAAAAATTGAGGAACAATAATTTAGTACTAGTTTTTATTTTATTACAAGAAATGTTCAAAGTGGCCCCAATTAATCATTGCACAATGCCCAATTCGGTGTTCAAAGTTATCAATTACATTTTGAATATCATTTGGTGTTATGTTTCGAACTTCTTCTCTGATGATACGATTTTTCAATCCTTCGATAGTGTCTGGTCTGTTCACATAGACTTTGCTTTTCAGATAACTCCACAAAAAAATCTAGTAGGGTTAAGTCAAAGGAGCGTGGTGGCCATTCAAGCGACCCTCTTCTGCCTATGCATCGATTTGTGTAAACTTTGTAAGGATACCACTTTTGAGATTTCACATTTCTGTGAACTGAGAACTTCGACAAATTGAAGTTGACTGAGATAGATCTAATGGATCTGTGAGTAACCGCGAGCATCACATTTTGATGGTCATTTCCGCTTACCGTTCTTCGCCTTCCTAATCCAGTTAAATCTTTTATAGGTACTTCTGGTTTATTAAAATTTTTGGATACTTTACTTATGGCAGCTCGACTAATTCTCTGGTCTGGTCTTTCAGCGATTTCTTAAAATCTGAACTGGAGAAAAATATGAATTTTGTTCCATCTGGGACACAGTGTATTGATGTTCCACTCCCACGTTCCCTTAGAGAAAGCGACACCAGTATTTCAGTAAATTTTTATGTAAAAATTTATACAGGGTAGCCCATCGAAAACGTACCGCAAGGCATTACAGGGTAGTAATGAACTTTTCGGCAAAATTCAAAAACAGGTAAAGTTTGCTTCTGAGGGGGACAACTTTTGGCGCAAAAAGCAATATCTTCAACCACCTAAGTGGGGGTGCCATCCCCCAAATTTTTTTAAATGGGAATGGGGGTCAAGTGGGGGGTCATTAGAAAGGGCTTTTAATTCTCTATACATCGATTCTTACTTTTTGAAAATCGATCCATTATTTTAGAAAATATGCAGCTTTGAAAATACGAACAATATTTTTGACGAGAAATGCGAAAATCGATTTAATTTTACTTCAAAACTTACGGTATTAGCTTGGTAAATTCCTTCAAAAGAATTCGCTGTTTTTTTTTCTGATTTGCGAATTCTTTAGCCTGATTTTGGTGAGCAAAAAATTGTCCGCTTTTTGTTTCGTATTTAGATAGGCCACAAGAAGTTGCTAGATAACTGTCTTGTGACTTGTAGTTGAAGAGTACCAATACTGCCGAGTCTTTTAAATTGATTAATTATGGTGTACTCAATTCCAGAAAGAGTAGAAATTATTGAGCTTTTTTTCAAAAACAATGAATGCGGAAATCGGGTCGCCGAACTGTTCAACCAACGGCATCCTGAGAAACATGCGTCTGGAAAAATTGTTCGCGAATTGGTGGCCAAATTTCGCGAAACTGGCTCCGTTCATAACAAAAAGAGGCAGGTTGAAAATCCGGTACTAAATGAACCTACGGAAATAGCGGTATTGGGGCAAGTGGCAATGGATAGTACGCTGAGTACAATGCAATTGGCTACTGCGACAGGAGTGAGTCGTACAAGTGTCCAACGAATATTAAAAAAATACAAATTCCATCCTTATAAGATTCGGCTAGTGCAAGAGCTAAATGAAGACGATTTTGATCGTCGTTTGCAATTTTGCGAAATAATGACTGAACGAGCGATAAACGATAATTTCCTCTTTAATGTGTGTTTTTCGGACGAGTGTACGTTCTTCTTGAATGGTTTAGTGAATCGCCATAATTGTCGTTACTGGGCTGATACCAATCCAAGGATTTTCCATGAGACACACTCCCAACACCCCCAGAAGTTGAATGTATGGGCAGGTATTTTTGGAAATTCCATTGTAGGTCCTTTTTTCCTTCCTGGAAATTTGACAGGCGATATGTACTTGGATTTACTACAAAATGTCATCGACCCAGCTCTAACAAATATCATAGAGGACGACCCTGCTTACAATGAACACGAACTGATTTTCCAGCAAGACGGAGCTCCTCCACATTACTCGCTCAATGTGCGCAATTACCTAAATGAGACGTTTCCAGGACGCTGGATAGGACGAAGAGGTGCAATTGAGTGGCCCCCTCGGTCACCCGACTTAAATCCTTTAGATTTCTTTCTCTGGGGGCACATTAAAAGCAAAGTTTACAGCACTCCACCTGATACCTTGGAAGATCTGCGAGGACGAATCATTAATGTATGTCGCGAAGTAACACCGCAAGTGCTCCAGAATGTTCGACAACGGTTTGAAGACAACCTGTATCATTGTATGCAAGTTGGCGGACAACATTTTCAGCATTTACTTGACTAATACCGTAAGTTTTGAAGTAAAATTAAATCGATTTTCGCATTTCTCGTCAAAAATATTGTTCGTATTTTCAAAGCTGCATATTTTCTAAAATAATGAATCGATTTTCAAAAAGTAAGAATCGATGTATAGAGAATTAAAAGCCCTTTCTAATGACCCCCCACTTGACCCCCATTCCCATTTGAAAAAATTTAGGGGATAGCACCCCCACTTAGGGGGTTGAAGATTTTGGTATGCTTTTTGAGCCAAAAGTTGTCCCCCTCAGAAACAAATTTGACCTGTTTTTGGATTTTGCCGAAAAGTTCTTTACTACACTGTAATGCCTTGCGGTACGTTTTCGATGGGCTACCCTGTATTTTATTAATTTACACAGGATGGAAAATAGAAGGTGCTTCTAAATGACTGTTCTTTGAGAAAGGATTTTGTATATTTTTCGCCTCTAGGGATTTTACGACCTTTTTCAACAACAGATTGTTCGTTTTTTATCTCGATCTCGTGGGGAAATATTGACTGAGCACTAAAATATAATTCAGTACATGTATAACATATAGAACATATGGAAAAAAATATGTTTAACATTTACGTTGATATAATACGCATACAAATAATTTACTAAACGCAATATTCAAAATCAACAACAAATTTTATGCAATTTAAATGATTTTTAAATGAAAATGTTTCCTTAATTTTTATTTATGTATATTTAACTTCTTGTATCTTGAAAACTGGGTGTTGTAAGACCGATTACTTTTTTATTTAAAATGTTCAATTCATAGTGTGGCACAAATAAAATTGGTTTATTATCAACATTGTGGAGTGTTGTCATTCAAAGATTTTAAATAAGCGTATGTAATAAATTCAGCTATAACTGTGATTAAAATGAATAGTAAAGGTTTATGGTCATTTCTGGCTAATAGTGAAAACAGTTGACACATCACATTTACGATCAATAAAACTGAAGATTGACTTACACTTTAACGAAACAACAATAAAATGTGTTTGTGACACGATTTTGTTGGGTTGGAATTTATGTAAGTGTAAAAGACATATTAAAAGTGAAGTATATTAAAATAATTGACCCTTACAGCTGCCATACTGGGTAATTTTATTACATGGACTAATTTTTTTATGTTTAGTGTGTATGATATTGTGTGTGCCAATACCCCGAAGTAAAAGATTGTATAATCACGTGGTAAAAGAAATTGTGCTACTACCGACTCTTGACTATATACACTATAGTCAAAGCTACTGATTTATAAACGTATTTTTAAGGGAGATCGCTATAAATACACATACACCATTTATATAGAAAATAAGACACTTATAGAATAAATAACAACAATAATAAAACATGGAGCAGCTTCCTAAATTAACGGGAACCAACAGGAGCAAATTTAGTAACATGGGGTTGCTTAATTAAATTCTTCATGCTTTCCTGCTTCTCAGCAGTGGTAATAAAGTAAAATACGGGAAGATGAATGTTCTCGAGGAAACTGTCGTTGACTTTTTGCAGTATCTCTTTTAAGAAAACGTATACGCTTATTTATGTCCAAGATAAAAGGCAATAACTGTGAATTATTAAAAAATTCCCAATTACAGCCGAAGGTACTTTTTCGCAAAAGATATAAACCTCCTCCGTTTCAGTTTTCTTTAGTTAAATTTACGTTAGCGAGGCAAGCCAAAGGAGAAATTTTCCCAACAAGTCGATAAACTTTGAAAGCTCTTGTGTCGCGAAGGAAAACTTTTGATGTAGCCGGAAAAGTTATTTTTACATTAAAAAATTGCAGCTTTGAAAATAGGAAGCTGAAATTTAATAGATTTCCTGCAATGCATCTCAAAGTTTTGTTCAGAAATTCCTAATTATTTGCAAGATTTTAACTTGGTAAACTTTATATTTGTAAGAACTTTTAAATAATGATTAGGTACTATACAGGGTGTGACAAGTAGTATGTTATTTTTCTCACTTAATTTTTTTATGAAAAAATAAATTTTTGCAAAAACTATCAAATATTTTGCAATTTTACAAACGTGCACTTATTTTACTTGCCAATTACTATACAGGGTATTTCAGGATTAAATCGACAAACTTTAAAGAGATATTCCTCATAAAAAAAATAAGACAAAAATCAAGTATACATTTTTTCCAGAGACGCTTCATTTTCGAAATATAGGGCGTTAAAGATTTTTAAAAAAAATCGAATTTTTTAAATAACTTCTAAATGAAGAAGACTACTTAAGCCAAAGGACCCCGCACAAATCTTATGGAAATTGGGTCCCGGTCAAATTCGCTGAATTTTTGATATGTGATAGAGTTCATCATACTGGTCAATTGTCTCAATGGCCACAAAGCTCAAAAATGGATAGTTTGGCCGGTACAGAGCTTTAAAGCTCCGAATATCCTCCACGGATTTATGTATATGCGCAGTGTGTATAGACTTTTGAAATAGCCTATTTCATTTTTTTTATTATCTAGGTTTATATTTTTGAGGTTGCTGAATTCAGATCTGTTGTTAGATTTTCAAAATTGACAGTTGGCAGCTGTCAAATAGCTGTCAATGTGCTATAATAAAGCCAAAAACTTGTTTTTTNNGAATTGTGCGAAAACTATTGCACCTACAGCGCCCACTTTTGGCACACTTTTAAGGTATGACAAAACCCTCAACTTGTCATAGGTTTTATAAAATTTTAACAATAAATGCGATAGTTATAAACAAATTAAAAAATGGGCACTTTTCTTGTTTTTTGCAATAATTTTTTTGTTTATTAACCGATTTTAATTTAACAAGTCCCATTTTGTAAAAACGTTATTATTTTCGTTAAAACTTATGGTTTTTCCTGCAAAGTGAAAAAATTGTTTTCCTCACTGATTTGTTTAAATAGAAAAGTTAGCTAATAAAAATTTTTGACTCACGAGATGAGAGATGTCTTGTATTATGTTCCTTTAGACAATTTTACAAAATTCTCGCGAATAGGACTTTTTTCTCTTTTAATTTCGCTAATTTTCCTAGTGTACGTACAAATTGTGCGCGAATTACAAAAATAATTGGAAATATTCGAAACGTCTACCGAAATTTTGACTTCTTTTTTCGATTCGAAAAATGTAGATTTTTTTCATATCGTTGAAATTTAATCGGAATGGCATAATTGCCATTTGAAAGCTGACATTTTTTCACGAATTTAAACAAAAATGTCCTACCGATTTTTTTTTAAACTTCTTTTACTGTAAAATCATTGCGGACTATTTTTTATATTGAAAGCATTGAAAAGTATTCAACTACAATGTGTGTAAATTTCAGACTAATATTTATAAATGAGATCGTAGCGATTTTTTGAAAAAAAAAATCCCAGCATCTGTTGTCCGTAGGACAACATGTCTTTTTTCGACAAACTTTAGCAAAAACTATCGAAATATTTTGCAATGCTCTTATTCTACTTGCCAAGGACTATTATTATATTCTGAATCTGATATATTTCTATTCTATATCTAAATCTCTATAATCTCTATATTTCTGAATCGTAAAAATATCTTTTTTCGTTTTAAAGTTATAGAAGATTTTAAAAAAATGCCATTTTTAGCCGTTTTTTTTTTGCAATAACTAATACATCTGTTTATCAATTAACATCGGGCTAGGCTGAAATTTTTTTTTATGAAAAGTTCCATAACTTTTGTCTAAAACATTTTTTTCTAAAACGTTTAGTTTTTTCTAAACGAAAAAAACTGTTATTTGCGAACTTTGGACGCCATTTTGAAAATGAAGTCCTAACTTTCAGCTAAGGTAAAGAAGTTCATTCAATTCTACGGAATTTTTCATAATTTTTACATGTGTTTGTTTACTGAACTAAATTTTAGCAAAAAAACGAGGTATTTCCGACAATTTGACTGGCCTATTATTTTATGTTGTGAATGGGTGAATAATAAATTACACAAACTAAACAACTATCTAAATTTAAAAGAAATTTATACATTTAAGATATTTTTGGGCTCAACGCATAATTATAAGGTAACAACATCTAGATGCACTTTTGAAAAGTCTGCAACGAAGTTTACTAACCAGCTATAGGCAAAATGCAACTAATTATACCAAAAACTGAGATGAAAACAGATCAATATGTCGCTTGCCGGTATCTCGATAAACAAACAGGAAAAAATATATCTAATATCACTACTTTTAAGTCAAGATCAAATCCTAAATTTCTTGATATCAACTTTTATCTTAAATGTTCGTTGGTAGGACTCAATACTGAAGAGTTATCGGGGGGTGCGGGTCTTTCTAGGACATCCTGTATCACTCTGAACGTAATAGTTTTCCATTTTCACGCTCAATTACTTCCGGGAAACAGAAACGTTAGCCATAGCAACCTACTGGCATTCTAATACAGTGAAACAAACAATATTCTTATCATTAGCTTCCCTGGAAAGACTTTTAATAAAAAAATACGAGGTAGGTCAGGCCAACTTTGCTCAACTTCCTATTCGCTTCGCCGATCAAACGAGCGCCAAGAAGTAACCTGAGGCTATATTAGAAAATGAAGTTAAAACGGGAGGTGCATCTAATTTTACGTCAAATACTGCCGAAATGAAATCCGAAACGGAAAGACGTAAGCAAACTCAGTTAAAGGATGAACTTGAGGAAGTAACGTTCAGAAATAACTTAATAAATGTGTTACGCGGAAAAAAATGGATTGTAAAAAATTACTACATTATTCTGGTCCTCACTTTTGTGCAAAAAAATATGTCACAACTGTAATCATTTATAAAAAGTATTTTCGATAGTTCCATTGTTACGTGAAAGCAATACAAGTAAATTAATCCATTGAGTGAAATTATTGAGTACTTTTTCACTCAATATTGAGCATTTTGATAGTTTTACTTACTTGCAATAATATTTGAACTAAAACTGGTTATTTTCACTCAAATATAGGTACCGGTTAAATAAATTTTGCAGATAAACTCGTATTTGGTGCACTTGTAGCTAAATCGGAGTAAACGTCTTCATTGTTGGGTGACCCCACCCCATTCTATGGTTGTCGTGCGTTGCCTTTGTTTATTCCTATCGTCCCCATTAGGTCATCTCGTGGTGTGGTGTATGGCGTGTAGTGCTGAACACGTATCCGTTAATCCGGTTATTTTGGTGAAAATTATGTTTAAATGCAGTGTTTTGATTGCCTTAATTAAAAATAATAGTGTTGTCTCGTTTCGACTTGAAAATATATTATTTTCTCGGGCTACTCGCTTGGCTGCTAAGGCAGAAAAAAAAACAGAGAGGCAAATCAATTAATTTTTACATCTTATTACCTACCCAAAATATATACTTACACCTTTGAGGGGTTGTTTTTCATGTGGAGGACAAAAACGGCCATCGACTGGCTCTGAAAGTGGCTCCGGACTGGCCCCGATTCAAGCTACCAACAGTTAGCGGTACTAATTTATTATCATATCATTATCACACATGTAAAGAAACAGATTTTAAAAAATATTATCTCTATAGATATTTGTAATCTTGAAAAATGATTTTCCATGTTCCCCCTGTATGGTAATTTTTGCAAGGTGTTTTATCCGTGCACTAGTTAATTTTATTTAAAATTTCGAAACCTTTGTCCTCAATGAATACCTATCAAAAATGAATAGTAAGTAACTATCCATAAAAATCTCATTCCCAAATCAGGCGATACGTTAGGTGAAACATTTTAAATTTAAAACATACAAGCAGGAGAAAATCTGCCTTCAGCACAAGATTTGTACGTATATATTTCTCCGTTCCTGAACTTTGTCTCGTGCGGATTCATTCTTCGAAGAGATACCCAATTCCATTTTTTTCTGGATTTGATTTTAAAAGGGTGGCGTCGTGTGAGGAGAACAAGATAACATCAGCGCACAAAGGCCGTAACAGTATTTGGCTTTACCCGGTTATATTTACACGGTGTCAGGGAGAAACCGAAATAATTTCATCAGTGGGGAAAGGTGGTTAATCGCACCAAACGTTTACCTTACGAGGTAATTGTTGAAAATTGAAATTTCCGAATTGAATTTGTTAGTTAGTGTCATGGAAGTCGATTATTTTTATTACGTTTATAAGTTGGATTAGCCATGAAACAAAACCTTTAAGCAAACATAAAAATTTATTCAAATTATTCAAAAGAAATGGAATATAAAACAATACGCGCTGAATCAAATAAAGTCTGTTGATCATTCAAGTTTAAGTTCAAATAATTTTTGGAAATTTGTTATTTCAATAGGAATGTCACAGCCTAAAATGATTAAAGAAATACATTTAACAACAGGTTTTGTAATATTTCTATTATTTTCAATGACGTACATTAATTTCCAACATCTACTTTATATTTAGAGATAGGTTTATTTTAACATTTTTAGAAAGACAGATTTTCACCGATTACAAAGACATAGGGTTTGGTGGGTCTGCAATATTTCGAAAAAAAGCGGTTATTCGCGATATTCAAATGCTTAGTACAGAAAACCAGTTCCATTTTTTTGTAATACTTTCCGGAAAGTACTTTTGACCAATAACAACAACAAGAAAATGTATACATTGTGAGGAATTTGCATTTTTTTTTTCATTGCCGTTCATTCAAATAAAAATTTGACTTTTTCGTATATTTTTTCACTTTCTACGAGACCACTTCTCCTTGTAAGCTTTCTGAAAACTCTTCAAGATTTTATATGCTCATGCATGCAAAGAGATTATAGTCAATGAGTGTCAAATCCGTGAACGGTCATTTTGAGCAATTTCGCTACTTTAGCTTAAAATCGGTGAAAACCTGATTCTATAGCACTTAGAAACCTCTCCAAAAAAATATGTCTTTTACTTGAATTTGATAACCTACAATGTAATATTGTCATGGTTCCCTTTTCACTAAATCCTGAAGAGAAACAAGCCAAAAATGTTAAAAAATCTTATTTTTGGGGAGACTCTCGAATTAAAATGGTTGTAACTTGGATTCTATAGCTCCTAGAGACTTCTTTAAAGAAACCAAATTGAAGGTTTTCTTCTCTACTTTAATAACCTATGATAAATTTTTGTCCTAATTTCCTTTACAATTATGTTTAAGAAGAAATAGGCAAAAAATTTGAAAAAATCATGGTTTTATCGGGATTTTCAAAAGATTTCCAATATAGGAAGCATTTTGTCGTTATTTTTTCATAAAAGTACATCTTCAGACCTTCAAAAATCGACCTGGTTATTTTCCGTAGCCCTATTATATGAGGCGCTACAGATTTTTGTCCAATTTAGATCGATTCAGACTATAGTGCGCCGTATCTGTAAAAATAAAGTAGATATTGGAAATTAAAGTACGTCATTGAAAAGAATAAAAATACTACAAAAACTTTTGTTAAAGGTATTTTTTAATCAAACTTCTTATGATTCACCCTGTACACAAGTATTCCGACACATTTGCCCAACCCTGTATAACGGTTATATATTATAATCTGAAACTTTCAAATATTTCGAGAAATAAGAACCTTTTACGTAATATTTTTTGTACAAAATAGGGTGATACTTGGAAAAGTAAATTATTATACGTTTTAAAATAAAACAGTTTCAGCTATTACTGTAATTTCAGTCAGTGGTATGAGGACTTCGTACATCCAGAACATGGACTAGAGTAGAACAAGACAATACGTCCGTATCTGGCTGACACGTCCTGATCAGGCCGGGCTTTGTACCTTCAAACTTAATTAAAATTTAGTCAAACTACGAACGCCCACGAGTATGAGGAGCATATTAAATTTATCGCGCTCAGGAAACAATATGATACCTGCCTTCTCGGTGTAACTGGCCACCACAAGGCAGTGGATTAAAATTTAGATAACTGAAACAACCGCCGGGTGTTGTAGTTGTACTACCTCACAACCAGTAAACCGAGCGTAGCGAATATTGTAATACCGATCGGTATTAACTGTCGGGTTTTAACTAAAAAGCGAAGACAATGTTCTTCTCTCTGGGAAACAGATTAAAAGCCAGGTGACTTCAGCAGTAAATTATTATATAAAATAATGCCCAACACGGGTGGTGTGCGCAGGTTATGGAATAAATCTTAAGTTAAAAGTTTTGTGAGAATTTACAGTAGCATAGTGATGAATATTGTAACAAAATAGAAAAATAGTTGTGCAAGTATGACAGGTCTTTCAAAGTTATTTGGAAAAAAACGAAACAACTTATAATAGAGTCAAGTTTTTTAAACCTACTTTTTTATTGGATTTATACGAAATTTTGTGACATTCTGTATTTTAAATATGAATTTTCTGTAACGCCTTTTTCCACTTTCTCTCCTTTTATTCTGACCTATATAATCCACGGCTTTACACTGAAAGCAATTACAGGCGACATNTCAAAAATTCAGCGAATTTGACCGGGACCCAATTTCCATAAGATTTGTGCGGGGTCCTTTGGCATGACACATCTTATAAGATACCACTTTTCCATAGAAGTAGAAGTCCCGCAAGCAACCAGTGGCGGAGTTATGGGGAATCAGACTCATTCAATTACAAAAAAATTAATACGGCCCTACTGCAAATAAAAAATTATGCTGATTTTAGATAGAACAGTGTGTTATTGACAAAAAGTGTACATTCACTTTTTTTTCTAACTCTTATAGTTTCATGGCAAAATTGATTTTTCGGAAGGGTGCTTCTGGATTCTGTCGATAAACTTTAGGAAGACGTTCCTCATAAAACCTAAAAAATATAGTACCTATTAAAATTGATCTTAGTCTCGAGTCTGTGTGAGTCAAATAAGCCTTTTTGTCTCCCCTTCCCTTGGGTTTAAACAATAGTATTAAAATTATTTAGGAAATGTCTTCGTTTTTGAGATATAGTGTTTTTTTAGAAAAAAAAATGATGAAAACAATAGAAATATTTAAGTACCTAACATCTAATGTGACTATGTCGTAATGCGACAACGTAACGACAAAATACTCCTAATTTTTTTCAGGCGGTTTGTAGTCACTTCATTTATTTGAGTTGTGCACTTTTAAATAAAATAAAATGGCAAACAATACATGAAAATTTATTTGTAAATTGAAACAACCAAAAAATTACCAATTAATATTATACCTAGACAAAGCGAAAAGTGAATCAAAAATGAAATGACTGTAGACAAGCACGACATCTTCTAATTATAGAGTAGTGGCTGATCGACACTGAACTGGAGTTAATTCTCGACACGCTTGGACTATTCGCTGTCATAGATCTTCTAGGGTATCAACTGGCACCTCGTAGACTTTTTGTTTAACAGCACCCCAAACGAAATAATCCATCGGTGTCAAGTCTGGTGAACGTGCGGAACACGCTGCAGGTCCTCCACGACCAATCCATCTCCTGGGATAATTAATGTTTAACCACTCCCTAGGACCTCTACCAAAATGGGCAGGACAACCATCTTAGTTGAAACCAACTGTTCATTCGAGTATTAAGCGGAACATCTTCTAATAGATCTTGAAAACAAAACCATTTTCAAGGAACTCGGTAAACATGTCAGCACTTAACCGATGCGGAAAGAAGTAGGGACCAACTATAGTGTTGTCCAACACATCCCACCAAACGTTACATTGGAATTCATGCTGAAAACTATGTTCCCTTACCGCCCGTGGATTCTCATAGGACCAAATATGGTTGTTCTGCGATGAGGAAATCTTACTGCATATTCACGGCGAGTTTTATTATTACGCTTTATCTAATGGATAATTTATGTAACAAAATAACATTTAAAACGTCAAATTAACATTGCTTGACAGCAGCCTACTCGAAAATTTTTGTTAAGGTTCATTTTAAAGTTTATCGACAGAATCCAGAAGCACCCTTCCGAAAAATCAATTTTGCCATGAAACTATAAGAGTTAGGAAAAAAGTGAATGTACACTTTTTGTCAATAACAAACTGTTCTATTTAAAAACGGCATGATTTTTTATTTATTAATTTTTTTTATAATTTAATGAGTCTGAGTCCCCATAACTCCGCCACCGGTTGCTTGCGGGGCTTCTACTTTTATGGAAAAATGGTATCTTATGAGAAGATGTGTCATGCCAAATTTGGCTTAAATAGCCTTCTTCATTTAGAAGTTATTTAAAAAATTGGAATTTTTTAAAAAATCTTTAACGTCCTATATTTCGAAAATGAAACGTCTCTGGAAAAAAATGTATACTTGATTTTTTTCTTATTTTTTTTTATGAGGAATATCTCCTGAAAGTTTGTCGACTTAACCCTGAAACACACTGTATATCCTGAGTGTCGTAAAAAAAACTTTTTTCGTTGTACAGATATAGAAGTTTTAAAAAAATGCGATTTTTAGCCGTTTTTTGCAATAACTAATATATTTGTTTATCAATTGACATCGAGCTGGGAATTTTTTGTTACAAAAATGTTTCTCTAAAACATTTTTTTTAATGAAAAACATTGTTTTTTGCGAACTTTGGACGCCATTTTGAAAATGATGCCCTAACATTCAGCTGTGGTAAAGTAGTTCATTGAATTCTACGGATTTTTTTCTAATTTTTACGTGTCTGTTTACTGAACTAAATTTTGGCACATAGAAACCTAATTTGATTGGACTTTTAGAACCATAACGTGCCTATAACCTGGAAAGTTTTCGTTTCAAAAGAGATAAATTCTTAGAATCCGTTAGATTTCATAGAAATCAATACCTTTTTATATTTGCAGGAGACAGTACGTGTTGAAATATAATAAGCCCATTCTTCGCAAAAATCATTAATCTTTCTATACATAGCCCAGTAACGTCAAACGATCAAGTCGATTGAATTGTCCTGTACTTCACGAGGAACATGGAAAACGGTTTATAAAATCTTGGGGCCTTAAGTATGCCATCATCATTAATACCCCTGTGTCCGTGTTATTCGATTGCCCGACGCAATTGTCCAGGATACATTTATCATAATTTTTAGCTAAAGCTGCTTGCTTATTGGGACAATTTATGTTTATTAACGGGATAATATGGGTTTGTAGGCAGGCAGATTACGTATTTACGTACGAAAGATTAACTTTTCCTAATTCTGTTGTTCCATAAAGGTTCTGCTTTTTCTTTTTGTAGCGAGAAATCGATACTTGATATATTTTTACATGGAATTTTGTTTCGTGCCACTGTACAGGGTGTCCCTAAATTCATGCAGCAAAATTTGGTCATAGATTCTTAAAATAAATTTAGGGGACCCGTATTTTTTATTTTTGCCAACTGGGCCCCTTTTTCGGAGTTACAACCCCCTGAAGTCTGCCCCTAAAAATAGTCTTTTTCTTATATCCCGGAACCGTGTTGTACAAGATTCACTAAATTTGGTGCACAGGGTTTTATGACATGTGGAATCTGATAGTGCTACGCTTTTTGGCGAGGAACCCCCTTAAGACACTTTTTCGTGGCCCCCCTTGTCTTTAGAGCCAAAAAAATTTGGTTGCATATTTGAATTTCTTAAAAATTGTTGGTCCCCTAGAAAGCCAATGAATTTGGAAACTTTTTTGTCACTTGGTATTTTTTTCGTAAAACGCATTGTTTTCGAAAAAAATGGCAAAATGTGATCGAATGCATATAATGATTCGTATTAAATTCTACGTATTAGTCGATGGTGGCTGGCGTTCGCAATAAACAAACAAATTTATTTTTTGACAGTTATCAACTTATTACCTATCTTTTCTGTATTTGTCGAAACAATGGTACATTTTCCACTCAAGAAATGGTCCAAATGCACCTGATTTACGGAGAGGCCCGTGTAAAATCACGTCTCGCGTCGAGAATGTACGCTGAAGGATTTCCCCAACGAATACATCCATTCCATTCGATGTTTCGCGTGTGCATCGGCCCAAAGACCCAATGCAGGAAGACGTCGTTTGCTAACACCCTATCAAGAAGGAAATATCTTGAATTAAATTGAAGAAAAGTCATTGGCAATATCGATTCTCGATAACTGTTGGGTTAGAATCGTCGGGAGATAGCATTATTTGACCACAGTTGCTCCCTGGTCTAAATTCAGAAATTTAATTGTATTTGAATAAAAAAATAAACAAAAAAAGCATTTTATTATATTTAAATTGTTTTTGTGAAGTTTTTCTTAATAATTCGGTTCTTAAAATTAAATTTAATCAGAAAAAGTAAAATAACACCAGTCAATTCCGTAAAATGTGTTCAAAGTGTGAACTGTTTTGTTCAACACAAACCCGCAGACGTAATGCAAAATTTTGTCGTATTTTCTCATGAATATTGGGTATCTGTCTAATTTCTTCAGCCGCTGCAAGAATTCGTTCTTGTAGTCGTTCGCGAGCTCTAATTGGTACGGTATAGACGCGATCCTTCATGGCTCCCCAGAAAAAAAAAGTCCATGGCGTTTAAATCCGGAGAACGGGGGGGGCCATGCTACACTGGGGGAATTGTTGCCGATGCAACGCCCTGGAAAATTTCGATTTAGCCACTCGGTTGCAAACCGACCCCGGTCCGGTGGGGCACTATCGTGAATAAACCAAAAATTTTGTCTAATATCGACGGGTATATCTTCCATAAGAACTGGTAGTTCATGTGCCAAAAGAAACAGGTAAGTTTCAGCGTTTAAACGAGGGGGGCAAGAAATGTGGGCCGATGATTCCAGCCCAAAAGTTAATTGAAAATGTATTTTGCGAATGATTCTGCCTTAAGACGTGTGGATTTGCCATGGCCCAGTAATGAAGGTTGCGGAGATTTATTATACCATCTTTCAGTTACAACGTTGAAGAGCCCATAAACCGAAATTTCTTCTTCGCGCCAAATCTTCTGGATTAAGTACCTGAACTTTTTGAAAATGAAAAGGCTTCAGTAATTGTCGTTTAATTAAACTGTGGATTCTTGTTTTGGGAATATCAAGTTGCAGTGATGCGCGTCTTATGCTTATTTCGGGGTTTTCTTCAATTAAATTGAAGATATTTCCTTCTTGATAGGGTGTTAGCAAACGACGTCCTCCTGCATTGGGTCTTTTGACAATTACAGAACCCATCTCCATAAGTTGCCGATGCACACGCGAAAACATTGAATGGTATGGATGTATTCGTTGGGGAAATCGTTCAGCGTACAGTCTCGACACGAGACGTGAATTTCCACGGCCTCTCCGTAAATCAGGTGCATTTGGACCTTTTCTTGAATGGAAAATGTCACCATTTTTTCGACAAACACAGAAAAGATAATAATCGGACAATTAATTAATGATAACTGTCAAAAAATAATTTGTTATTGCGAACGCCAGCCACCTATGACTAACACGTAGAATTTAATACGAATCACGATATGCAAAAATACCAAGTAATAAAAAAGTTTCCAAATTCAATGGCTTTCTAGGGAACTAACAATTTTTAAGAAATTCAAATATGCAACCAAATTTTTTTGGCTCTAAAGACAAGGGGGCCCATGGAAAAGTATCTTAAGGGGGTTCCTCGCCAAAAAGCGTAGCAATCAGATTCCACATGTCATAAAACCCCTGTGCACCAAACTTAGTGATTCTCGTACAACAGGGTTTCGAGCTATAAGAAAAAGACTATTTTTTGGGGCGGATTTCAGGAGGCTGTAACTTCGAAAGAAGGGGCTACTTGGCAAAAATAAAAAAATACGGGTCCCCTAAATTTGTCTTTTTGTTACTTTCTTTCCAACCATATAAAATCTGTATGCCCTTGTATATCGAAATTTTTGAGAAAAAAATGAGAAAACTTTCACATTTCGCTTTTTAGATTATATCAAATAGAAGGTGCTGCAGAAAAACAAACATACCACTAGAATCACTAACCTTACACCTTCAGTATCTAGCAACTACAAATTTGCAGATCACTGTGCCAGCGGGTACATGCGCCAGTAAACATAAAATAGCAATGATATATCCTTTGTAGATTGTATCCTAACTTCTACAATTTATAAAGTGGCAAAATACGCCAATAAACAAGGATATCAGCGTTCTAATACCCAAACCATGCCCTGTAGACCCATATATCCATCCGAAGACGGGCGGTACGCCCACGCGACATCTCATTTGAATTTCTGACGAGCGATCGCAAGATATCGCACTTCGGGGAAAAGTAGGATTCCTTCATTTATTCGTGTTCATTAAAGATTCATCAAACACCAGCGAGATGAGCTAATAAACAATGGCGTAACCGTACTCGGCGTCTTATGTGTCTCTTAGTGTTGAAATATGCAGCTTGGAATTAAATTCCAGACAAGGAAATCGGATACACAATAGCAAAGAAGTTAATTATTAAATTGATTAAATTTGTCTACAACCAATTATATTATAATTTCACAGTTTTTAAACGTATTATCTAGAAGGCATATTCTTTCATAAAACTGATTTTTAACAGCGTACAGGTTGTTTCAAAGCATATGTCGGAAAATGAAGGGTGTGATTCTGTGGCCATTCTAAGATGTCTTTCAGTTTTTTTACGATATCTCAGGAACTGTTTGAGATACAGAACTCAAATTTTATCCACGTTTTATCATTAATATTAGCTACTTTCGAGCGTTAATTCAATTTTTATTCATATGACAGTGGCGGAGATTTTAGCATTGCGTGAGGTTCTTTTCGCCCTAATTTTTACTCATCAAAAAACTGAAACAAAATCTTATTTTTGACACCCTATACCTCGAAAACAGTGCGTTTGCGGATCCATGTTAACAATTTTTTTTTTATTTTAGAAATTCGTGAAATTTTTCAAAATTAATTACATGATTATTTTTATGATTCAATAATTTGAAAATAATTTATGAATTTTTACTTTAATTTTATATTTAAATCGTAATTAAATAACTAACAAAATATTGAAAAAACAAGTTTACTTTGACTTAATATGTAAAAAAATAACTTTTTAAATGAACGATAGCTTCATTTATTTATTTAATAATAGTAAAATAATTCCGAAATTGAAATTTTAATTAATATTTCGTTTAACAATAATTTTTGTGACATTTTTGTAAAATAAAAAAAAATTAAGTATAAAAGATGCATTTTTTCTGGGGTTCAGGGCTATTCTACGAATTCGTAAATATGCCCATTGTTATTTTTTC
>NW_019416441.1:402971-415191 GCF_000390285.2 Anoplophora glabripennis
GCGATATTCAAATGCTTAGTACAGAAAACCAGTTCCATTTTTTTGTAATACTTTCCGGAAAGTACTTTTGACCAATAACAACAACAAGAAAATGCATACATTGTGAGGAATTTGCATTTTTTTTCATTGCCGTTCATTCAAATAAAAATTTGACTTTTTCGTATATTTTTTCACTTTCTACGAGACCACTTCTCCTTGTAAGCTTTCTGAAAACTCTTCAAGATTTTATATGCTCATGCATGCAAAGAGATTATAGTCAATTAGTGTCAAATCCGTGAACGGTCATTTTGAGCAATTTCGCTACTTTAGCTTAAAATCGGTGAAAACCTGATTCTATAGCACTTAGAACCCTCTCCAAAAAAATATGTCTTTTACTTTAATTTGATAACCTACAATGTAATATTGTCATGGTTCCCTTTTCACTAAATCCTGAAGAGAAACAAGCCAAAAATGTTAAAAAATCTTATTTTTGGGGAGACTCTCGAATTAAAATGGTTGTAACTTGGATTCTATAGCTCCTAGAGACTTCTTTAAAGAAACCAAATTGAAGGTTTTCTTCTCTACTTTAATAACCTGTGATAAATTTTTGTCCTAATTTCCTTTACAATTATGTTTAAGGAGAAATAGGCAAAAAATTTGAAAAAATCATGGTTTTATCGGGATTTTCAAAAGATTTCCAATATAGGAAGCATTTTGTCGTTATTTTTTCATAAAAGTACATCTTCAGACCTTCAAAAATCGCCCTGGTTATTTTCCGTAGCCCTATTCTATGAGGCGCTACAGATTTTTGTCCAATTTAGATCGATTCAGACTATAGTGCGCCGTATCTGTAAAAATAAAGTAGATATTGGAAATTAAAGTACGTCATTGAAAAGAATAAAAATACTACAAAAACTTTTGTTAAAGGTATTTTTTAATCAAACTTCTTATGATTCACCCTGTACACAAGTATTCCGACACATTTGCTCAACCCTGTATAACGGTTATATATTATAATCTGAAACTTTCAAATATCTCGAGAAATAAGAACCTTTTACGTAATATTTTTTGTTTTGTACAAAATAGGGTGATACTTGGAAAAGTAAATTATTATACGTTTTAAAATAAAACAGTTTCAGCTATTACTGTAATTTCAGTCAGTGGTATGAGGACTTCGTACATCCAGAACATGGACTAGAGTAGAACAAGACAATACGTCCGTATCTGGCTGACACGTCCTGATCAGGCCGGGCTTTGTATCTTCAAACTTAATTAAAATTTAGTCAAACTACGAACGCCCACGAGTATGAGGAGCATATTAAATTTATCGCGCTCAGGAAACAATATGATACCTGCCTTCTCGGTGTAACTGGCCACCACAAGGCAGTGGATTAAAATTTAGATAACTGAAACAACCGCCGGGTGTTGTAGTTGTACTACCTCACAACCAGTAAACCGAGCGTAGCGAATATTGTAATACCGATCGGTATTAACTGTCGGGTTTTAACTAAAAAGCGAAGACAATGTTCTCTCTGGGAAACAGATTAAAAGCCAGGTGACTTCAGCAGTAAATTATTATATAAAATAATGCCCAACACGGGTGGTGTGCGCAACAGGTTATGGAATAAATCTGAAGTTAAAAGTTTTGTGAGAATTTACAGTAGCATAGTGATGAATATTGTAACAAAATAGAAAAATAGTTGTGCAAGTATGACACCAACTTGTTTTGCTAACTCAGTAGTCATGCACATAGTCGTTGTTCCAGAAGAAATCAAAATGATTTGAAAACGGATTATATTTTAAAAAATATGTGAACCCGTGCTGCTATTACAAAATACTAAAATTAATTAGAAATTATTAGATTTTGGGCCAACAGAGGCAAATACTTTGGCACAATACGATCCAGCAAAAGCTGCTCCGGAATTCGCTCTTTTTACATTACATAGAGCTTATTTTTATAGCAATTTTAAAAAAGAGAGAAATCACCTACGCCTTTTTGTATGTAACTTTTTTTTATAACGTTAATCGTTGTTATTGGACTTATCGGACCAGGATTTTAGAGACAATTAAAGAAAGGTCTAAACTTTTTAAGCTTTACATTGATAGTTTATATAATAAACGCGCTAGCAGCAGTAAAAGTTAACTATAATGAGCGGCGTGCACGCGGGAGAAGGAGCGCCGAGCCCACGCACGCGCGTGTGAGCCGCTCTCGTGGCGGGCGATATTTTTGCCTTCAACAATTCAAAATCGGTTCGGTCTCTATCTCGAGAACCGCTCGTTCAAATTTGATGGTTTTTTTTGGGTATCTCATCGGGACGAATACAATGACATCATAAAATGTATACATTGTAGATATTAATCCGTCTCAAATTAAAAATTAAATACCTATAAATTAAAAATATCCATTCTGACTGCTATAATATTTTTTTTTCACATTTCATTTTTTTTTGCTTTATTTATCTTTTAAAAATTTCAAGAGGATATGGACAGTAAAAAAATACAAAGTAATAATGATTTATATTTATAAAAATAAAAACTTTTATTGTTATTAAGTATAAAAAGTCAAGTCAAAAGTCATGATTGTTACGCAAGACATTGCTGAATCAATTGATAATGGTCATCAAACTGATGTTATATATCTTGATTTCACTAAAGCATTCGACCGCTTAGATCACCATCTTCTGCTCAATAAGCTTTCACATTTTGGTCTCTCTTATGACTTAATTGCGTTGTTTAAGTCTTATCTTAATTGTCGTACTCAATATGTTGAGATTCGTGGCTTTAAATCAACTCGATATGTTGCAGTATCAGGCGTGCCACAAGGTTCCGTGTTAGGTCCACTGCTATTCAATATTTTTATTAATGACATAGGCCATAAACTCAATGCAAAATTTTTGTTATACGCTGACGACGTAAAATTGTATAAAAGAGTCGAATGTATACAGGACTGTATTGAACTTCAAAAAAATCTGGAGGTGATTGGGNCTAAAAAAATTGTTGTTGTTGTTGTTAGACATGAAGATCCATTGCTGTGGTGGTATGAAAGGAAAAATATATATCCAAAATTATATCATAAATAGCTATTATATCCACTTATCAAAAAATAAAAAAACGATTTAAATAAATAAAATATATCCTTAAAGGTTGCAAGGTAAGTTAGTAGAAAGATAGGTATCTAAATATCTACTAAATCCTATAGTCTACATTATTTTTCACATAATAATTCACTTGACATGAGAGAATAAAACTGTTTTTATTTTACTAAACAAAATCGAGCAGCTGATGGAAATAACGAGCCAATAAAATATATCATAATCATCTGATGTCACCGCTCTCGCTACTGCAGGTGGCTCAGCCGCATGAATGGGCAGAACGGGTCATCATAATGATTGATCTAGATGACCCGGGTCACTAAAATACACGAGTCTTCCCATCACTACATACGGGTCTCGGGAGCGGCGGCGTACTCCGTAAACCTCTGCGATCAATTTCATTACATAGTGCCACAGCACGGCCATACGAGATTAGCTGAGGTCCGCGACCCGAGTGATCCGACAGAACTTATATCGGGATTCGGGTCAGTCAGATCATCGTAAAGATCCGAATCTTTGATCCGGGTCAGACCCGACCCGCCCATCACTAGTCATAACTAAAATATAAAAATTCTAAATGTTACTAACTATTTCTCTGTCAAATTATTTGTTTTTAAATTTTGTGAAGTTAATTTCAATTTTTTTTATCAGTATCTTCTATTATTAGAATGTGGACTGCTTTTACCGATATGAATTTAGTTACAAATATAAGTTTTTTATTGTTATTTTCTTGTGTTGTTAACTTATGTAAGATGTATCTGTGTTTTTTCTTGTATTTTCTTGTCATCTTGCTTTGTAATTGGGTTTATACCTGTAAGGCAAGAACTTCTTAAATAAATAAATAAATAAATAAATAAATAAATAAATAAATAAATAAATAAAAACTTTGATTTACCGTTATTCAATTGTAGTTTGTTTGGCAGGAATTAATTCATCATCATCTTCGTCTTGTAAGAAATCCTATCTTCAAAAATGCTTTCTGTAAATTCTTCGGTATCATCTGCAATTTCTCTACTTTTTCGCACGATTAGCCATGACAATTTTTCTAAAAATTATTTCCTGCAGTTGTAAGAGCAATTTTGCACAAAGCTATAGTTGCAGTAAACACTTTTTGATAGGTACGGAAATTTGCAAAAATTGCCAAAGCCAATTCGACTGGGGTGCAATCAAAATTTGTAAAATCGACTTGACGCAAAATACAATATTCCGTGTATGTACATGGCTACCACAGTTTCCTGAGAAAAAATATACACAGATAAACTTACCTCTATTCTAAGTTATACAATTTGGTCGGAGTTCACGCTATAGCCTCTATTTTTTTTCTCCTTGAAGACGAAGTGTTCGTTAAAAAGTATTCTCTCTTTTGTATTTGTAATGGTTTTGGATTAGTTTTTTATGAGTTCATTGCTTATGCATTTTATTAATGTGTCAAATTTAAATAAAATCTTACAAGGTCTTTCAAAGTTATTTGAAAAAAAACGAAACAACTTTTAATAGAGGCAAGTTTTTTAAACCTACTTTTTTATTGGATTTATACGGAATTTTGTGACATTCTGTATTTTAAATATGAATTTTCTGTAACGCCTTTTTCCACTTTCTCTCCTTTTATTCTGACCTATATAATCCACGGCTTTACACTGAAAGCAATTACAGGCGACATGAGAAAAGGTTTTTCCTTGACACGATTTGAAAAGTTAATATGAGAGAAAGTGCCCTTTTTTATTTCTCGCTGTTCTAGGGGTTGGTTTTGAGAACTCATTTTATCTGAAATAAAAAATCCGACATTGGTAGGGCTCAGAAAAGCTGTTCGGTAATAAAAGACGAAATAAGACAATCGCGTCTTTCGATATTTCAAAATTATATCATAATTCTCGATGTCGTTAAGCTTTAACAATAAACGTACGACTCAACCTATTGGAATGTATCGAATGGGAAATGTTCTTCGCAAAATTGCAATCATTTTGGATTTTCCCACGTCATAAAACGTTTATAATTATATTATTTTATGTCCATAATCTAAATAGATGTAATAAGTACCCTTGGTAATTTTCGCAAATACAATTTCTATTTATATACCGAAGTATATCTCGAACGTATTCACTTCATTTAGAAAATTACAGAGAACAAAATAAACAACAGGGAAACAAAATGCTTACACTGGACAGCTTCGGTTATAAAGGCGGTTTGTGTGAAACAATGAAATCTGAGTCCATTCATTCAGTCTCAAATATTTTTAGACTAACAACCACGTTAAACACAACAGTGTATTGATCAAGTCAACCTTCTATTTAAGTGGGTGTGCGTTATATATAAAAGAAAAAAGGTGATATGTCTAAATTTCCTGGAATTTACCTACACTCGTGACTTTGAAAGATCAAATACCGTGGAATTGATATTTATAATAACTTTTTCTGAAGAATGAGGTTTCATTTTTGTAGGCATTATGCCCAAATGTTGAGAAAAACTATATGTATAAATGATGGAACATAATTAATATTTTTTCCAGTTCAGATTTTCAAATATCGCTGAAACAGGTTAATTAATAGATAGAAATTGTCAATACAAATTTTTAAATAAAAATTTTAATTTTTGAGTTGGGCAGTATCTATACATATAGAGTAAAAGTAAGAATTGAAATTTTTATTTTAAAATTTGTATTGGTACATTATTTGAGGTTATAAACAGATTTGTTTTATAAAAATGTTGCGTAAAATAATAAATAATGGTACTTCTCTCTTGAGTATTTTCGTGTTTTTTTAATTTATGAGCACCCTGTATATCTAATCTAAGATGTTTATATGACAGTCTAATTTTTTCGAGGGGCCGAACTTTTTATAAAGAGTAACATTTTTCGATAAAGTCAAAAACAAAAGAGTTTCTCCTCTTGTCAACTCCATACGTGGACACGCTGTATATACATTATTAATAAACTTTATCGTACTTAAATTCTCAAGTTTTTACTAAATTATTTTATTGAAAGAGTAAAAAAAATTAAAAAATGTATTTTTTGCTTTCTTTAAAATTGTTTATAAACGATTTTTTGCATAATTTTTTTTTAATTTTTTAAATAAGCCATTTCGATGGAAAATTTAATTCTCTACACAATTTTTCTTATGAACGATACCGAAATTTTGCTTCGTTTTCGTGCTATATTTAAAAAAATGCAAAAGTGCATTTTCACCCCTATCTTCAATTTCAACCCTCTAATTTAATAGTACCCCGCGGTTTTTTCATTTTTAATGACTCTTCGAACAAGTCATGTGTTGAAAATCCTTGAACGTCTTATTTCCTTCCTTTTTTGCAAAAAATGAGAATTAAAACGCATAAGGGTAAACGCGAGAAAAAATCGAAAAATTGACTAAGTTTGAGCGGCCATATATCAGTCAATTTTCATCCAAATATACTCTACAACCTCTTGTTTTGAAGGAAATTTTATCTACTTTTTTTTCTATAAGCAATGCATATACCTACCTCTGCTCAGAAGAAAATTATTTGCATAAAAGTAAAAAAAAACAAAAAATTGAATTTTTTGCATTTTTTTGTTAAATTGTTTTTAATATATTTTGCAGTAAATAAATTTTTTAAATAAGCTGTTTCGATAGAAAATCTCATTATCTCCAAATATGTTCCTATGCAATACCTTCAAATTTTGCTTCGTTTTCGAGATATACTGAAAAAACCGTAAGGGTTGCATTTTCACCCCTATCTCCAATTTCCACCCACTAATTCAATAGCACTCGGCGGTTTTTTCTTTCTGAATAACAATTTGAACGATTCATGCAATGAAAACTCATCAACGTTGTAGTTCCCTGCTTTTTAAAACATAATCGATAGCCTATTTGCATGTATTTTTCTTTTTTAACAAAAAAAAAGCAAAATTTTCAGAATTCACCATCAAGCAAACTTCTGCCCAGTGGAAATGAAAGTAATTATCATGGATAAGATCATCACTGGTGTATAAATAAATGTATTTATACATTTTTAGAAATGTTAACGATGACGAATAATAACTGGGTAAAAAAAATGAAAATTATTTTTATCATGGCATATATTTCAAAATAGTGCCTGTAGAGTATTTAAACCATTTCACTTTATCTCGTGTAAAAAGTTGGATATAGGGTTATGTCCCACCCCTTTTTAATACCCGTAATCGTAGAATCCCAGGACCACTTCTATTCGAAGTAACAAAAATCCAACCTACACAACCACGCCATAATCACTCCGATTGAACTACGCCTGCGGCCAGCGGTCGCTACCGAAAATTCGTTACACTTTGTTTAGATAAAATTTCATTCAAAACAAAAATGATTGCATTTTCTTCACACAATACGATCCAACCGAGATATTAAAGAGAAACAAATAAAAAAGAGTTTTTTGCGAAGTATGTTGTTAATAACATTTTTTTATCACTATGTGGCTCTTGTGCATTTTAATGTATTGTTTTCGATCTGGTGGTCATAAAAATGCCCTGATGTTATGAATGAAATATAGTTCAATTTGTACTGCAAATGCATTTTATACCTAAAGTATGGAATAAATTTAGTAAAAACGAAGCAATTTTTTTTTGGGAAAAATCCTCGAACAGATCGATTTTTATTTTAAAAAATACATATTTTAGCATAAAAGGCGATTTTTAACTGTCATTTGTTTTCGAGTAAAGACGTTATCGACATTTTTTTTTTAATAGCAACCCCCTATTTTTTCTCTTGATTCTGAAAGAACGTTTCATTGTCGATCCGACAGTATTAAAATGTTGCCATCTTACATAGGAAAGTTTTCGAGTAAATGACGATTGAATGTTAGAAAACCAAAATCAATTAATTAAAATAAAGCAAAAACATTATAAATTTAGTTTTTCGAAATGCCTGAAGTTTATTATGGATCATGTAGGTGTAAATATTTACGAAATGTCACTGTCATACCGACTTTCTAAGTATTGTAAGCGATATAAAAATAATTGTTGAATTTAAAGTATTATGGTGCATTTAACTGTCACACAAAGAATTGAAATTTTAATTCTTATCGGATGCGGGGATAAGACTAGAACGCAGCAGGAAGTTTACGATTTATTTAATAAAAAACATCCAGATTGCCGTATCAGCCAATCAACAGTCAGCAAGATAGAATATAAATTTAGAGAAACTGGCAATGTTGTAGATATTCCAAAACATGGACGTCCAAGCGTTAGTGAAGATCACAAACAGAACATTTTGATAAGTATGGTAGATAATCCTCATAATACTTCACGATTGGTTGGATTAAACAATGAAATTAGTCAGAACACAGTGCTACGTATTCTGAGGAAGGAAAAATATCATCCCTACAAAATTCAACTTGTGCAGGAACTCAAAGAAGACGATCCCGACCGCCGCTTACACTTTTGTGAAATTATGACGGATTTATGTCAAGCAAATAGAGATTTACACCGGCAAATAGTTTTTTCAGACGAGGCCACGTCAATGGTACAGTGAACCGTCAAACTTGCAGGTACTGGAGTCGGGAAAATCCTCACTGGATGGCAGAAACACATACCCAACACCCACAGAAATTAAATGTGCGGGCTGGAATAGTTGACAACATAATAGTAGGGCCTTTCTTCTTTGAAGGAACCCTTACAGGACAAAGATATTTAGAGTTTTTACAAAATGAACCTGTTCCAGCGCTTGCAGTAATTTTTCCCATGGATAATGACCCTGATATTCCCGACGACACCATATGGTTTCAGCAAGACAATGCACCTCCGCACTACGCGCGCCCTGTTCGAGATTTTCTGGACAATCGTTTTCCTAGGAGGTGGATCGGCAGACGAGGACAGATAGAATGGCCCGCGAGATCCCCAGATCTTACACCCCTGGACTATTTCTTATGGGGCTACTTAAAGACCAAAGTGTACGTTAATAGACCACACAATTTAGAAGAACTCCAAAATTAATTGTATGATAGATGAAATACACCAGAAGTAATTCATAATGTGCAAGAAGAATTTCTACACAGACTTGCGTATTATCAAGAAGTCGGTGGGTGGCAATTCGAACACTTAATTTAAGTAGAAAACTTAATGAATTGTATTTGCTTGACATAGGAATTGTTATTTTTTTAATGAATAAAATTTACGTTTTCTAACATTCAATCGTCATTTACTCGAAAACTTTCCTTTGTAAGATGGCAACATTTTAATACTGTCGGATCGACAATGAAACGATCTTTCAGAATCAAGAAAAAAAATAGGGGGTTGCTATTTAAAAAAAATGTCGATGACGTCATTGCTCGAAAACAGATGACGGTTGAAAACCCGCCTTTCATGCTAAAATATGTATTTTTTAAATTAAAAATCGACCTGTTCGAGGATTTTTCCCAAAAAAAAATTTATTTCGTTTTTACTGAATTTATTCCATACTTTAGGCGCTTACGGTATAGCGACATCTATTCGAATATTGTGGTAATTTGTTAGGCAAGACGAAGTTTCAATTTCTATCCTCAAAACGCCTATAACTTATTTTTTTTATTAACTGGATCATCTCTCGCGTCACGCCGTATTTATGTGACGCCGAAATAGAAACACAGCATGTACCTATAAATTGGACAGGGGAAGATCAGCATGCCGTCACTGGACAAACGGATTTGATCCCCTGGATGCTACTGAATACACAATGAGTCCGTAATTAAAATATATTTATAAAGCGACAAATACACTGACGTATGTACGTTATTTACATATCGTGTTGATGATGCAACAAATTGCGTGTGGAGCAACCCCACACGAATATTTTCATGCTACATGTACGACACGCTGTTTTTCTAAATGAAAATGGAAAATTCTCAATCCAAATCAAGGACAGAACGAATAAGGAAGAATTTATTTTAATTTTGTTCAATAAACACACAAATTCAAGGTAAACTTAAAGGGATATTGCTAGAGTAAAAGTAAATAAAATAGTTTATATGAATGTAAGAAATTGATAGGATTTATATACAGGGTGTATATAAAATGTTTGGCCAAATTTGCAATGCGGATTCTAGTTCGCAAATTAACAAGAATCCACAAATGTATCTACGTGCCATGTGTTTTTTAAACACGAGCTTAGTTTCAGAGATGGATTTAATTTTCGTTTATAATTTTTTTATTTTCTAAAAAAATCCAAGATTATAGTAGGCACTACCAACGCTAAACGCTCGAAATCAATAGTAAAATATCATACCCGTACATTTAACCCTTTAACTTTTTTGTTTTAAGAGTTATAAAAAAATGTTAAATATAAAAGTTGCACGTTTTTTTATGAATTTTTCGAAAATGATAGTAGAAAAACAAATGAAGTCCAAACAAAATGGCCGCGGTTGTTAACTTTGTTAAGTTAATTGGAACACCCTGTATATTTTTACATATTTGGATAGAACGTTCCCTGTAGGGCATAGCCATATGGGGTTTGTTGGATCCATCTCCAACAATAAGCAAGATACTTTTAAAAAAACGAAAAGAAGGTTTTTTATTAAGAAAATAATACATCTTGTAATTGTTAGATCTTTTTCAGGCATTTCTGCCTTTTTTCCAATTACGTAAGGATTTGCATCTTCAAAAACTATAGTTTTCCAGACAACAACAAAAAATGTATTGCATGCTACTAAATAGTTAATTGTTTAATGTTGTTGTCTTTATTTAAATTACAATTATTTTATTTCACCAATGACTAAAAAAAATATAGTCACTATAATGACTAGTTTTTTTTTGCATTGATCGACGTGAATCTTTGGGTACTTTAATTACATATTTTTCAAATACGTAATTTGATGAAAAGTTAAGTTTTTGTTTTAAGTGATTCATAATTACTAAAATTCGAGCTAAAATTTAAGTACAACACTATCTTCGTACTACAAATTCGATACATTTTATTTCATTTATTTAAAAATTGGAGAACAACTGTCTTGAAATTTATTAAATGATTCACAATAACTGTTTACATTTTTTCCGTAGGACAAGCCTGCCCCAAGCACACGTGGTGGGCATCATCTGTAAAGCGCTGTTGTCACGTTGTGATAAAACTCCCCAATATTAATACTCGCTACATTTTGAAAACTGTTAATCTTACACCCATGTAATATACAACTTTTTTGTTTCCTTATGATTACTCTATCTCATGCTGAAGCTATGGCAGTCATACTTCTTACCCCCCTGTATATCCCATATTTATTCTATTTTCTGGCAAATTATGAATCATAGAACACCCCGAACAGCAGGACTTGGCTGTAGGTGTTTACTAAAATGTAATACAAAGTTCAGTATTAAACTTGCAACAAAATTTAATTTCCTTGAGTATTTTTTACAAAACCGCCGAGTTCCTTAAACCGGCCTTAAAAATAAACTTCATCGAATAAAACCGCACCAACCCCGCTCCAGCTTGTAAACCGTTTAATTCCAGCGCCGTTTGAAAAATATTTTCCCGGTGAGCGCAACCCGTACATAATCCTCTTAATGTCAGCCCGTGAAGTACCCTTTGATCGATTGGCTTGTAGACTGCTAGTTTAAAGCCCCCTGTTTTATCTCAAACTGAATAAAAAACTTGCCCGGGGTAACAAACTAAGCGCTTTCATCCTCGAGATCTAATAACCTAAACACTGCTGAAAAGAACGACGTATAGTACTCGTAATATTTCCAATATTGCGTGCCTCAGCAACGGTCCTTGTTTTCGGTCCTTTTCCACCGGTTGTCGCGAGGAAGTCAGAACACATTTTTCCAATAACCAGCCAACATATTTAGAGAAGATTTTTTTATTCTTAGTTATGGCTGGTTTATACTGAAGTCCTTGGAAAAAAAGTAAGTGTACAGTGTCCCACCTCGAACTCCATCGATGGATATCTGGGAAACCGCTCTAAGGATTTTTTTGAAATTGTGATGGTGTGATACGGACCGTGGGGCCCACCAAGTTAAAATATTTTCGTACTTCCGCTTACACCGGAAGTCGATACTAACTTTCTTATTTTAAATGGAACCCCCTGTATATTATTGCATTTTTGGAAACGTCATCCATTTTTAAGTTGAAAACATATAGCACACTCCATACTTAGGATTGACCGTTTTCGAGATATTTTGATTTTTAGGCAAAAATTGACAGATGCAGACTGTCAGCAAAATTTAGTTTTCCCGGAATACATGT
>NW_019416441.1:416446-433184 GCF_000390285.2 Anoplophora glabripennis
GTGCACAATAATACTGCTTTTCCCAGCGTAACCTTGAAGGAATGTTCAAATGTTACCATAAATATTAAATATTAGTTTCTTTTGTTAATGCGTTAGCAATTTTCTTAATAAAAACGAGTTAAATTAAAAGTTGTATTTAATTTATTTTGTTAATGCGTTGGCAATTTTAGTAATAAAAACGATTTAAATTAAAATTTGATTTTTGTGGTCTCTGTTTGCAGTCGTATAAAAAGTATCGTAAAAAACTCGTTTGAAAACCTCTTTGCACACTCGCTCGACTTGTGGACCTCGCCTTCGGCTCGGTCCACCAATATGTCTCGCTCGTGTGCAAAAAGTCGTTTTCAAACCTTGTTGTTTAATATACTATTGTAATACGCCCCACTAAAAATAAAAATTGACGTGTTTCAGGATTTTGCTACAAATCTATATTTATTAAGTTACAGAATTTGTTCCAGTTGGGCCAATCATTTTAGCTGCATCCCGTATAAATTCACCGCTCCATTTCTGCACCAAATGCGGAGGATCATATACCGGAACTACCTGTAAATTACCGTTGCCATTTTATAAATGACATGGTAAAATTATGTGCTCCATTTGTTGCGAAAATAATAATATAAACCTGGTCTCTGAAAGCGTGATATGGAATTACGTAAATGGAACCATAATTAACCAAATGGACCTTCTGTGCCATTTTTTCAGGCAAACAAAAACAATTTGACGCCAAAACAGGAGTTCCCAGGTGTTAATTGAAACTTTATTTTTTTTTTATTACAAATTCTCATCAACGAAATGTATACTCTGATACCAAATATCCAGATTGAAAAAGGTAGAAGGGCATTAAAAAAACTTACACGGAATACATACAGGGTCGGAAAGCCCGCACTTCCACTAGTAATTCAGCGACCGGTGGTCATCTTTGTTTTCGTCGTTTGCCTTTTCTTTAATAGATGTCACTACTTATATAATTCCGACTCCGGTATTCCGATATGTTAATACAATCCGTTAACATTAGGATGCAGCCCACACCAGCCTATAGGTAAATCAGGCACTGCAGAACTCTGAAGTCTAAAAACTGGCATCCTTACAAAGTTAACGTCTTACAAGACGACTATGGGCAGATGACACAGGCAGAAGATTACAGTTTTGCGTGGAAATTAGAAATTTACTTGAAAGACAATCCAACTTAAAAAATCACATATCACAATAAAAAAATTACAAATATACAGATTTTGGTATACCTTAGTATACCTTAATTACAAAATCCGCCCAATCGTTCGATAATTCCATTCTGATCAAAATTTCACAATCTGATACCAGAGAACACTATATCAATGGTATAGTGTTCTCTGCTGATACAGCGGTAACAGAAACTCTGACAGCAAAGCATTGTTTTACATTGTACTAGCAATGTCATGCCAAATTTTGGTTGAGGCATATATTTTAATTAAGAAATTACAGGGATACCCCCTGTTATCCACGAAAATTGAAAAGGCCTAATCGTTCAGACAATTAAGTTTTCACCACCTGGGCCGGCGGGCGGGGACATAATATTTGATAGCAAAGCATCGTTGTACATTATACAAGCAATGTCATGTCACATTTCGGTTAACGCATCTATCTTAATTACGAAGTTACAGGGGGTATATTAGTCATCCACGAAAGTTGAATACGCCTAATCGCTCAGTGAATCCACTCAGACCAATTGTCCACCACCTGAGATGACGATGACAGAATTTTTTATAGCAAAGCGTCGTTCTATATTGTACCAGCATTGTCATGTCAAATCTATCTTAATCACGAAGTTACTGCAGATTTTATGGTATTTCGCTTAAAAAAAGAAACAGAAGTTTGGTTTAGAACTTCGAAATGCAACAGTCAATAAAAATTTTTATACATTGTTTTGAAATTGCAATAGAATTTCCTACAACTTTCGTCTTTACCATTTTTTCCTAGATTGAAACGTGAAAAAGATATGGAGAGTATAGACCAGGCGGTATCTGTTTTGGCTTGGGTGAATCGTATATCCACGGATATTTTTGGCTTTTTGGCTTTCAAATATCACTCGAAATGAAAATTTTTCTATGCGCATAAAAAAAAACGTGGGCTTAACTTTTGACGGCAAAATATGTTAAAAAAATTGGAAAAATGTCATATTTTCTTCCTATTTAATTATGTATCTTTTTAAGAGTTGATTTTAGGCGAAAATGGAAATGGAAAAAAATTTTTGTAATTACATTTTTTATAATACATGACTGGTTACAAATCGAATGAATCATGATTATTATGGTAAAAATCGAAAAAATCACAAAAATGGGGTTAAAAACAATACTTTTTAGGGAATTTTTTTGGTGTATTTAAATTGGGTGTAGGACCTTTATACTTGGCTCAAGAAAACTTCATGTTATGTAGAATCATCACACCAAATTTCATCAAAATCGGTTCGATAGATTTTGCATAATAATTTTGCAATCCAGATTTTGAAAAAAAAATTTCAAATTTTCAAAATTTTGCACAGCAAAAACCAAGGCCCTTAGATACTTGAAAATTTAATCACATATAGAAGGGCTCTCAAGCTTTCAAACTTTTTTTGAAAAATTCGAATCCGTCAATTAGGAGAGCTCTGGCGCTTGTTTAAACATTGGTCGAATTTTTGTACTTATAAACAATTAGAACTTTGTGAATATTCAATCAAATCAAATTTTTTAAAGCAGGTTTTAAAAGTTCTTGGAAAGACGCTTCTTTAAAAAAAAAAAAAGGAACGATTGATCAATTAGTTACGTAGTTATAGCCGATTCAATTTCGAGCAGGCCGAAGCGGCCGCGCTCTCTGCTTCCCCCACCACCACCACCCGTACGATTTTATTGAATTTCTCGCTTGCATAAATAACTTTAAACACGTTTTAAAGTAGGTTGCCAATGAAGAAAAGTATTGTAATCTTAGACCTGGTAAGTACTCGGAATACCAAAGGTATTTTTCGAAAAATTAGCCCGGATGTCCCAGTACATTTAGTGTAAATGACGGCTATAACTACGTAACTAATTGATCAATCGATCTGTTTTTTTTTTAAAAAAGCGTCTTTCCAAGAACTTTTAAAACCTGCTTTAAAAAATTTGATTTGATTGAATATTCACAAAGTTCTAATTGTTTATAAGTACAAAAATTCGACCAATGTTTAAACAAGCGCCAGAGCTCTCCTAATTGACGGATTCGAATTTTTCAAAAAAAGTTTGAAAGCTTGAGAGCCCTTCTATATGTGATTAAATTTTCAAGTATCTAAGGGCCTTGGTTTTTGCTGTGCAAAATTTTGAAAATTTGCAATTTTTTTTTCAAAATCTGGATTGCAAAATTATTATGCAAAATCTATCGAACCGATTTTGATGAAATTTGGTGTGATGATTCTACATAACATGAAGTTTTCTTGAGCCAAGTATAAAGGTCCTACACCCAATTTAAATACACCAAAAAAATTCCCTAAAAAGTATTGTTTTTTAACCCCATTTTTGTGATTTTTTCGATTTTTACCATAATAATCATGATTCATTCGATTTGTAACTAGTCATGTTTTGTAAAAAATTTAATTACAAACATTTTTTTCCTCTTCCATTTTCGCCTAAAATCAACTCTTGAAAAGATACATAATTAAATAGGAAGAAAAATATGACATTTTTCGAATTTTTTTAACATATTGTGCCGCCAAAAGTTAAGCCCACGTTTTTTTTTATGCGCATAGAAAAATTTTCATTTCTAGTGATATTTGAAAGCCAAAAAGCCAAAAATCTCCGTGGATATACGATTCACCCAAATATGGCTTTTTGAAACAGATACCGTCTGGACTAGTAGAACATGTGAATGATTCTAACATGTTAAATAAATGTGCATTGTTATTATCGTTATCATAACTGGCTTTGGTATTCATCGATAAATAATTATGTAACAATGATAGATAATGAAAAAGAATTCAGAACCGTTTTCTGTTATTGTCGGGAAAGTTATGTAGGTAAATACAATTTTGCAAAACTTCTAATTACATTAGAGACCTTATACTTAGGAACAAAGTGCTTTGTCATTCCAATTTCTCTCTGGTTGTCATATACAGCTGAATTTGATATTATTTTTCGCATTATTCATGCAGAAATCTAATTTTGACCAACTTTATTCTTCAGTAACGATCGACCGCTTGACAAATGACAAAGTAGTCCTTAAATAATTTATTACAGCGATAGAACTTGCTTATTCGTGTTGGATCCATTGAAGCAATAATATGTTAAGAAATAAACATTTCGATTTTCTTTGAGCTTGAAGTAAACTATCCCATTTTAGTTACGTCCGGTATACGCAAACAGTATAAGCAATTGAATTTTTTAAAGCTGAAAACGAGTTCGAGACAAGCAAATCTTACTGCCTCGAAAACTTTCCGACCTTGTCACTACTTAAATGAGCAAGTAAAACAAAAGAAGTAATTCTACTTTGCAATGTCTCTTATCGACTGTTTCTGCATTCTTCTTTGGGACAAGTTTTATTTTTCAATTTCAACTTGCTTCGAATGCGAGGGAGATCTATTTCAAATTCAGTAATAGCGAAATGTACCGATATCTTATGGCATCTTGTCACTTCAATTAAATAGGGAGACGAAAAAGATGAGGGAAAGGTTGAGATGACGTACGTCGGAAAAATAAATAGCCCTGTCGATTCACGAACACACCACTGTCGATTCTTGACAAGCAGTACTAGAAAAAAGATCTGTTCAAATTATTTAAATGAAATAGGAAACTGTTGGGTATTATTAAAATATTCCGACTGTTCTGCTGGTATCGAATATCTTGTAAAAACTTATCCATATCTACGTATAACTTTACTATAATTTTATTAATAAAACATTACTTCGTTGCCTTCGCTGACATTCATTTATTCTTGTAGGCCATTTCGTTTTTTTTTTTCGTTCTGGTAATGTCATAGTTTGATCGTAAGTCCGCACTATATTATCATATCGTACACAATAGTAACACAATTAAATTACTTGTAAATTTCTTAAGGAACGCCACTAATCTAGCACGAAAATGTCAAACTCTGGCAGCCTCATTTCGAGTCAAACACATTTCAGAGCCCATATTTGATATCATAAAAACAACTGTGTGTCGATATTTTTTATTAAATACTAGAGAATATACCTACATACTATAAAGTAATGAAGCTGATTTAGTTTTTTAGTAATTATAATTAGGTTAAAGCAAATACGTTGTATTTACTGAAGTAGCTCTACTGCTTGCGTTTGACTTTTGGTTAAATAACATCCAGAATATTCACATTCGGTCAAAGATGAATGTTGTTAAAAGTAATGTAAACTTTTCACGGCGTATGTGAAGCTTTTCTTGGAATACCTATTGACTTTAGTTGGCAAGAGATTTTCAGCTATCCAAGATAGCAAACGTAAAATTGACAGGGAGTTCTTTTAAAGGTTTAGAACAAATATGGAATAAAATGCAACGTCAATTATTAGTCCAGATTGTTTTCTAATAAATTTAATCGGATATATTTATTTAAAAGTAAAGTAAAAGATTACTAAATAAAAAATTAAAAGAAAATAGTATATAGAGCAGAATATGCCGTATTTCGTGACATTATGTTAAAAATTTTCAACTGTTGAATGACATAATTCTCCTAAGCATATTTACTACTGACTTTGTCAGTAGTTGTGTACACAAATATATTGTTTTCAGTCAAGCGAAACTGAGAACAGATGGCTCAGGTACACTATCAAAGTAGAATTTACTAAGGTTGAAAAAGTTATCAGAGAGCAGTTTTATTTAAACACTATATCAAAATTTTCAAAAATGGTATTTGATAGAAATAGATTTAGGTAGTTAGTTTAATGCTTATTTTACTATAAAAATGATTGACACAATCATAAATTTCACATTATTTTCATTTTACAAGATAAATAATAGATATCCGTGAGAAAATCCTTACTTTCGCTTATACGGGTAGAAAAATTAGTTTATAAATGTAAACGACATAACTCGACTCGTGTGAAGAGAGGAAGCATAACAAGATTTAATTTCGCAGTCCCCTCACCAGATCTCATATTTCTGGTATATGTAAAAAGGTCGATGTGCCCTTTTTAGGGTGATTCCAAGCAGAGCCATTGTATATTATTCAAATACATGTTATTCTTACACTCATGCATATGAAATCCGTACGCATTTTTCGACAAAAAAAACGTTGTAAACTTCTGTATTCAAATTCCAAATGAAATCGTGCCATAAGTGGAATCTTATAAAATCCATAATGAGCCCGCGTATAATGGTTTTAAAGTAACATAATGCTACAAAAGCTAATGAAAAGAACGTAGTTAATTTTTAACCCAGACCAAAAATTTTGTATTAAAAATTAACGGGTTATTGTGACTACACACCCCTAAGTTATGAATTATAAATTTTATGCCGTAATTGCGATACATAATAGTACACGTAGAGTCATTAAATTTGAAAACAATCGATGCGTTACCTTCAGAGGTCTATGTTTATTGCAAAACCATTACCAATCCCAAGAAATGAAGGTATTCCGTCATAGATTAGTTATTAATATACTATCGTGTTAATGGAACATTAAGTAAAATCTGTAATTAAACGTTATAAGGTATATGAGCGAATATTTCCCTGTTTTTTATTTTTTTATTATAGTACTAAAGATAAATTGTACCTATATATTGATTTATATACAGAGTCCAATTAATATAATTCAATTAGATCAATAATTCAATTAATACCTACAAGAAACTCAAAACGTTTCTTAGGTAGTCAAAATATTATGCCTACACGTAATCTCGAATGATTAACAATCATCCATTTTTGAACACAAACCGTACACTAATGAGAAATTCAGATTTTGACTTTTAAAATAGAACAGCACAGCGCCCTCTTGAGCCAATATTACTCTTCAGCGCCTTTTGCTCAGCAAAGAGAACGCAAACAAGCCCCGGGAACGTTACATGTACCATTAGCGCCTTTTTAAGTATTGCGACGTCGTCTTGTTTACTCTAAAAATATTGCCACTTACTGTATGGATCGATCTGCCCGAGGGTCAACACATAATTCCGTAAGATAAAGCCGACGCGACGTTCCACACCAGGCAAGCGAATTATAAAAACATTCCGGTGCGTTTATTAAAAGTCGAACAGAAAACAGAAGTAAATGTCAAGTATTTAAGCACACGAGAAATGAAAAAATGTTTTTTAGAATTAATTATATGTGTAGAAATAATTACCCAGTCAACACAGATGCAACACAAAGACGTGTATAATAGTCCAGACGGTATCTGTTTCAAAAAGTCCATATTTGGGTGGATCGTATATCCACGGAGATTTTTGGCTTTTTGGCTTTCAAATATAACTAGAAATGAAAATTTTTCTATGCGCATAAAAAAACGTGGGCTTAACTTTTGGCGGCACAATATCTATAAAAAATTAGAAAAATGTCATATTTTTCTTCCTATTTAATTATGTATCTTTTCAAGAGTTCATTTTAGGCGAAAATGGAAGAGGAAAAAATGTTTGTAATTAAATTTTTTACAAAATATGACTATATACAAATCGAATGAATCATGATTATTATTGTAAAAATCGAAAAAATCGCCAAAAATGGGGTTAAAAAACAATTTTTTTGGGGTATTTAAATTGGGTATAGGACCTTCATACTTGGCTCAAGAAAACTTCATGTTATGTAGAATCATCACACCAAATTTCATCAAAATCGGTTCGATAGATTTTGCATAATAATTTTGCAATCCAGATTTTGAAAAAAGATTTGCAAATTTTGCACAGCAAAAACCAAGGCCCTTAGATACATGAAAATTTAACCACATATAGAAGAGCTCTCAAGCTTTCAAACGCTTTTTTGAAAATTTGAATCCGTCAATTAAGAGAGCTCTGGCGCTGGTTTAAACATTGCTCGAATTTTTGTACTTATAAACAGATCAAAAACAAATTTATTTAGATATTCTAAAATTGTTTAAACAACAATTATTTTCAAAATATGTCGAAAATTAGTAACATAACGAGTTAATTTCTCATTTACTTATATTTTAAACAATAAATAATATTTGAATTATACTTTAATCACAAAAGAAATGATGATTAAATTAAATTAATTATAAAAATCAATAATATTTTATTCATATTTAATAACTTTTTAAACCTGCTTTAAAAAAATTGATTTGATTCAATATTCACAAAGCTATTCTGTTTATAAGTACAAAAATCGAGCAATGTTTAAACAAGCGCCAGAGCTCTACTAATTGAAGGATTCGAATATTTCAAAAAGCGTTTGAAACTCGGTTTGAAAGCTTGAGAGCCCTTCTATATGTGATTAAATTTTTATGTATCTAAGGGCCTTGGTTTTTGCTGAGCAAAATTTTGAAAATTTGCAAATTTTTTTTCAGAATCTGGATTGCAAAATTATTATGTAAAATCTATCCAACCGATTTTGATGAAATTTGGTGTGAAGATTCTACATAACATGAAGTTTTCTTAAGCCAAGTATGAAGGTCCTATACCCAACTTAAAGACCCCAAAAAAATTCCCTAAGAAGTAATGTTTTTTAACCACAATTTTGGCGATTTTTTCAATTTTTACAATAATAATCATGATTTATTCGATTTGTAAATAGTTATATTTTGGAAAAAAAATAATTACTTAATTGAAACAGATACCGTCTGGACTATTAAGAATATTAAACGCTCGAACCATGTTCTTGCGTGAATAAAATGCTACTTCAAACACTTACACAATAAATAACTATTAATAACGATTATTTAACTTTATCAAAAGAACACCCAATATTTTTCATAACAGACACAATTAATGGCACATAAAAAGCGCATATGCATTTAGTGGGTATTATTTGTGTCATACAACTGATTTGACTTCAAGATTTATTGTAACTACCTATTTACAGTCATTTTTATCAGGGTAGGGTATTCGTATTAGATATGAAATTGCTAATGTAAAACGTCCTGTTACTGACCAAAATTTTGTTACCGCCGTCCGATTGGTTGGAAACCGTATCAGAATTTAATTATTTATTAAATTTTTCGTGGACAACAATGGTACTGCATGCATCTTCGCCGTCAAAAAAGGTACCTACATCAACAAAAATTAGATTGCTAGTAAGATAAGAAACTTTCCATTGCTGTTAAAAAGCTTATCACCACCTTCGTAGGGGTTGAAAACCATGAAATATTATGTCAGACATTCTGGATATTCGTCATGATAGGTTTGAAAAAGTAACTTTCAATATTGCTCTAGAATGGAAAATAGTAAGTTAAACATATCGTGCTACTAATAAATTACTTTCTATTATCTGTAATTTTAAATAAAATTAAAAATTTATAAGCTACTCCACAATTTCATTTTAATTTACTCACTTAATTGAAATTTATATGCGCCTGATTATTTTTGTTCCACATCAACCCCAGCGGGACGGGATGATCACGGAATTGACTCGTCTTTATTTTTGTCCCTACTTCAGACATCACTTCCCTTTTTCGTTAATTCGAACCCGTCGAGCGGCCGGTATCTTCTTTTAACTTAATTAACATTTTATAACTTCGAATTAACTTTGCCAACTTGAAAGCTCAGTGTTGTTAATTTACCCTTTAAATTGAAAAATTTGTATTCTTCAAGACAACGTCACTGTATTTTCATCAAAGGGAAACTTGTTTGGCTAAGAATTTTCTTTTTAGGCTCCTGATGTCTTTTGATACATTTCCTTATAAGGATTGGTACCTAGAGAACCGTAGTATATTGATGTTTGTTTAAGATTTCTTTTAGGTTTCCGTAAAATATTTGGAAGTTATATCCATATTTAATCTTTATAAATAACTGTCACAGAATAAAGTAACAGGCCAGGAAATATAGAGTTGGACGCGACTTTTTGTTTCGGCAAGCTGAATTTATCACTATAGATGCTAAATATTATGTACAATAACATATTAGTTTCCACAGTCATAAGAATGGGGGGAAGATTGTTTACAGGCTGGTTAATTGTATAATTTTTACGTAAATTCACTTTTTTCGCTTATAACTTTTTTCCGTTCATTTCCACGAGAAAACAGTAAAGTACTTTTTTTTCTTCTTCAAGAAATATTGATTAGATCAAATGTTATAAACAGAAGAAACTTATTTATGACTTTTGAATTAAACATTTATAAACTGCGTTATTATTACCAGAACATTTTGGCATCGCATCCTTTTATTCCTTATCACTGTCTAATAAATCATACGAAATCTGGAATCGGTAAATTGAATAATTTACAAGTTATGGCCTTATAAACAAATTAACTACTTATTAGTCTGGACGATCCCGAGGATCTTCCACAATCGTACTGAGTCTGTAACTCCGTTGTTTTTCAACGAATCTTGACGATTTTTTTTATCTTAAAGCTCTTTTCATAAGCTTTCCGAATATGTAATAATGTACATGGTGCTTCAGTCATAATGTCATTAATTTTAACCACGTATTCGCAAAGCTTAATAAAGACAGAAAATCGGAAAAAAATTTTTACTCGACTTTTAAAGATGAAGGAAATCAACCCATAACTCCCGCTAAGAGGGCGGCCCTGCCAGATGCCTAGATACTCGGAAAATTTTGTAACGTAATGTCAGCTGAAGCGAACAGCGTTGCCAAGTTCACATCATAATCAGTGGTTCACATTTAATTAATCCGCTTTAATATACGGATACATATGTACGAAACCAATAAAATGGAAGTAAATAAAGGATCATGCTGCATTTTATTATAACTAATTTTAATAATTATTGTATTTATTAACTTGGTGCAAAATGTTTTAATAAGCCTGACTTCTCGAAGTCAACTTTCGTTAAGAGAAAATAAATAAAGCAGAGGTTTATAGGCACATTGTATTTTATCAAATAAAAAAAGTCGACTTGACATAGGTTAGCCTAGGTCGGAAACACGTACCGAGTTGTTTATTTGTCTCCGTCCGATTGTATTTTTATCTTCTATTACTTACAGTCAATATTTAAATACTAGGTACATACATTTCACCCTCTCTTTATAACTTATCTAGTGAGTGTTGGTTTTTCATGTCATTATTTCTGTAATGAAATTGAAATGGTTATGAAATTAAATTTAAATTATTTGAAGTTTTCGAGTTTTGTAACTTCAATATTAAATTGTATTTAAAGTGAAACAGAGCTAATTTCTTTGCAGCCATAATAGTCACATTTGGTCAGATGAAAACTCGCACACTACTCGTCGGTTTAGCTTTCAGAGGAGATTCGGTGTCAATGTATGGGCAGGAGTATATGGCGATCATTTAATTGGGCCGCATTTTCTACCTGAACATTTGAATGGGCCGCGTTACTTTCAATTTTTAGTAGAAGGCTTACAGCAAATTAAAACATTATCACTATGATGTTAATAAAAAAAATTTTGTGTGAGTTGTTAGACAGTGATAAGGAATGAGAGGATGCGATGCCAAAACGTTCTGGTAATAATAGTTTATAAATATTTAATTCAAAAGTCATAAATAAACTTCTTCTGCTTATAACTTTTGATCTAATCAATATTTTTTGACGCTCGGGGGCTAGTTTTGTAGGTCTTTTGAAAACGAAAAAAATGTACTACTGTTTTCTCGTGGAAATGGACGGAAAAAAGTTATAAGCGAAAAACGTGAATTTACGTAAAAATTATACAATTAACCAGCCTGTAAACAATCTTCCCCCCATTTTTATGACTGTGGAAACTTATATGTTATTGTACATAATATTTAGTATCTATAGTGATAAATTCAGCTTGCCGAAGCAAAAAGTCGCGAAATGGTAATTTCCCAGCTTATTTTCCTGGCCTATAAATCCTTTTAATAAATAATAAAAACAAATTCAAATCACTGATTCCATTTGTAGAACCCACGTCTACGTAGTTATTTTATACTAAATTATTTATTAGTATTTTATTTATTTACTATTATTTTTATATCATACAGGGTGTTTAATAACTTTACCGGCACAGATCAAGCACTTGTGTGAAAACATGCCGATTTATTATGCAGCAAAAATTTTTTCTAGCCTGTACCGTTGAAGAGAAGTCGGCCTCTGTTAAATTTTGAAAAACAGTAATATCGTTCAAGTATTGGAAAAAAACGGAAAGAAACAATTAAAATTGAATCTCCCTGTTTTCCCGAGAGTAAATCGGTAGCGCCAAAGTTACAAAGTAATCCTTCAAAGGGTGCTCGATCTTAAATTATGTATGGTGTAATCTATCAACACGTATACTTTTACAGATTATCAGAGTATCCTTAACAACCACTTGTTCATCTTTCATCTATAAATATCGAATTATGGGATTAAGGAAAGTTACCAGACTTGCAAGGTAGCGAGAGAGCAAACTACTTAGAAGACGTAACAATTTCTGCAAGTAATCCCTACTAAAGTTCGATTTATACCGAAATCATAATTACGAAGAGCAGCAACTGTCGCTGAAGTGGTAAGATAAGCGTTATCCCCTCGAAAGAGGTTTTACCCTCATAAATACTGAAAATCGTCTTTTTTAGCTGTTAAAACGTTTCAATTATTTCGACTTACCCAAATTAAAAAAATTCTGGGCAAAGTCGTTGAAAGCTTTGCAGATTTCTTTTGGTAATTCTATCTAGAGTCAACGAACCGTGAAGGGCCAAACAGAGAGCGTAATATAAACATATTTCCGACACGCAAACTTCCATAACAAAGTGATATATTGAAATAATAGGACAGGACACGAAAACGTGGATTCATTTATCTAGGTCACATAAAAATTGGTGCCCAGGCTGTTCACAGCAACAATATAGACATCGTACAATACGATCTACGTTCTTACAGAAGAATATTCAAGTTAAAATAATCGACTGCCACGCTAAGTATATCAGGCGTCTAGAGAAATGTCCTTTATTGCTTCCGGTTTATCTTTAAAGGAAACAAAATCCTAAAGTCACCGCAGTTGAGTCCAGCTGTAAATACGGGAAACGGCGAATCCACAAATTCTCTGCATGCTGTGAATCGTCCAATATAGACGTCGAAATCGCCTAGACTAAGCTGTTTGCTTTTACGAGTTGCTCGAACTACACGTTTTCAAGATATTGATCCGATCTATGTAGGGTGATAAAAGCAAAAGAAACCTCTAATTTGTAATTAATATTCCAAGATCAAAAATTTTGTACCACGTGTGGTGAGTTTGTTCTTACCACACTTGTGTTTTGCAAATTCACCTTCTCCTTTTGGGAAAAAATATAGCTATGTCGTAACTGTTATACAATATATTATTGGGATACCTTTTTCAGTGCTACATTTATTTATAGTAATCTAATGATAATCCGAATAAAACTTGTTATTTTTTCTCCAACTGAAATCCCCCTTCATTATTAATTTGGACTTTGAAATTATTCAAACCAAATTTGTCGCCATATCGCTAATTGAGTTCATTTGTGATTGTTTGTGGTTCAATTTGCTGAACACTCTTCTTTCTTCTTTTTCTTTGAATCTCCTTCCAAAGAAATTTCAAAAATTTATGAATGTGTCTACCAACGTTTTATGGATTAGTGCGAAGAAAAAGACATTAAGTTGTATTCAGAAGAAGTATTGATGATGTATTTCTCAAACTTAGTAAATAAAATGAAGCCGTCAACGCTTTGGTCACAATATTCCATGTTGCGGTCAATGTTGGATATAAAGAATGGGATATAAGTAAATATTCAAAGTTACCTACGTATTAAGAGACAAAATGAGGGATATGTACCGAAAAAATAGCGAGTATTTACAAAGGAGCAAGTTGATTGCTTTTTGAATAGTGCACCTGATAATTTATATTCGATGATGAAGGTAAACGCTTTAAAAATAAAGGAACAAAGTTTTTAAAAAGTTTCTTTATAGGTTGTTCTAATATTGAGGGTTGCAGGCGCATGCCATTCTGATGAATTAGTCAATTTAACAATTGATAATGTTGAAGATGTGAAATTCGCCTTAATTATAAAAGTTCCCAATACCAAAACCAAGAGACCACGTTCTTTTACTGTGCTGGGACACAATTTTTTAAGTTTTTATCGAAAATATGTTGTATGAACAAAAATTTTTGTAAATATTGTCGAATAAACTTTTATTAAAACTTTATTAACACTTTTAATCTAAGGATTAAAAGTGTCAACTATAGCTCCTAGGATTAAAAGTGGATAATTTTGTTGCTAAGATACCATTTTTTTCAGTAAGGAAAATGTTAACCTTAGAGGCTTCTGACAGTCAAAAAATGTCATAGTTTTCTGACAATTGGAGGAAAAAACGATTAGCATTTAGATTTTTTTTTCTTTTTCCACTGGCATCACAATTTTATTGTCATTTTCTTCTGTATATATGTTATATTTTTATATGTAAATCTTTAGGTAGGTACATTTATATTTGTAATTTGCCATTTTTACCATCTATTTTAACGTGTCTCATGTCAATTATTGCTATTATTATTAATGTTGTTTCTGGTTGTATTATGAATTTACTGTTATTATTATTTTTAAATATTTGTGCGTGATTTTAAATATTCGTGGGTAATTAATGACATCTGGGTGACCGGTAAGAATAATGAAAGTGCAGGAATGTAAATTTTTCGAGAACTGACATTTTTTTTAATTGTTAACTAATTTGTCAAAAAGACATTCCAGTTGACTAGAAGTTCTAGGAAGTATTTTTCGTATTTATTACTTACTAATTTAATCAAATAAATTGCTTCAATAACATGACAATTTCGGAAATTTATTTATTTTAATTTAACAAATTTTGCGCCACAAATTAATCAACCATTATTTTCTCGATTCAAAAATTGCAAATTGAAGTCAAACTCAATATTACAGTAGTACAAGGTAAACATAGTTTCCTAAAATGCCTTTTGGGCACTTAGGAAACATAATACAGACACGCAAAACACAAAAAAGTGGACTGAACTGAAAACGAATCAGTTATATTTTGAAAAACTTTATTTGAACCAGATAAAGTCTTGTCTTATGTATTTTAATTCACTCAACACTAGTTAAAAATATGAAGAATCTCTAGAAAATCACTTATTTGGAAATTTGCACCAAAGGAAGAAATTTACTTGGACCAGTCTAAGCCTTATTCCAGTAGATTTTGCTACGCTGAATACGATTGACACTGACAAGAAGACCAGAAGTGATTGATGGTGATGATAAGCATGTTAGAGTCTATTCCAAAGAAGGGAATCGGAAGCAGAGATAAAGTTGAAGCGGAAAAAGGAAATAGAGAAAGTGAAACAAAAGAAAGTGGGGATGAATACGTAGGTGAAACAAAACTTCCAGATCTACTTCATCAGGAAAAGTTGAGTGATTAGAAAAATAGGGCTTCCAAAAGATGCGGTTGAATTTTTGGCTGTGGAACTGAAAAATCGAAGATTGGTGATAACCGAAGGCAAATCAACAATAAAGAAGACGTTTTGCTTTGAAATACTTATATTGGAGAGCCCAGGAAGCTTAGACAGTGTCAAATTCGTGTTCAACTCTTCAAAATACATTGAAATAAGACTTCGCTCAGTGAATATTTTGATATGCGGTGTTCTAACGATTTTTCGTATTTTTCAGGAGATATTTCTCAAATAAGTCGATTAAGACTTCATCTGGTCCAAATATTTTTTTTCAAAACTTTGTTGGCGCCCATTAGTCGGCTTTGTCATGATTTTTCAGGATGTTCAGCAATTTTTTGCGATCTACTCAAATCCTGTGAGTGTTGGGGTAAAACTAACAACAGGTTCGTATAATCTAGTGGGGTCACCAGGTCAGCCCACTTTTTTTTGACTTTGTGTGTCCTTGAAAATGTCAGCAATTTAGAAAAAATACCACTCTGACACGAGGCGTTGCAAAAGGCCCCCTCAGCAACGCTTCCCACGACCATTCCCATGCGACGTTTTCAAATTCGGACCCTCATTGAACTTTTTCCTTCCAGGTGACCCGGAGGGAACCGCCGACATGCGCTTCACGATCCAGCCGGCCCCGGGGGAGTCGGGCTTCTCGCAGTGGGCGGCCGCGATGAAGATGGTGGCCCAGCTGCCGGGCGGCATCCCCCCCGAGTTCCGCAGAAGGCTGTGGCTGACCCTTGCCGACAGGCACCTGGCGTCGCGCGGAGTCGACTGGCCCAAAGTGGAACGGTCCTGCTTCAGCGAGTGGTCGCACCCCGACGACGCCGAGCTGGGGGTGCAGATCGTCAAGGACCTGCACCGCACCGGCTGCAGCCTATTCTGCGGCGAGGACGGCCAGGAAAACCAGGCGCTGCTGAAGAGGGTGCTGCTGGCCTATGCCAGGTGGAACAAAGCAGTAGGTAGGCATACGCTTTAAGGTTGGTACTAAAGCGGGAAAGTCGCGTTCAATTTGCATTGAATTATACTGGAGCACAAAAATAGTCGTGACAAAGTAATAGGCAGTAGAGGCATCATAAATTGAAAAATATTAATAGAACAAAATTATAGACCGGGAGATATTAGACTGAAGTTCGACGACGTCTTTCTCGTTTATGCCTCTGAGAGTACTGAAAGGTAACCGAGAGACAAGTACAATAAACTAAATTTAAAATATGGGCTGCGGGACACCTTCGTGAAAATTCAATTTTCCTTTTCAAAAAAATAATGTGTACAGCGACGTATTTCTCACTTATGCCATGTTCGTAAGTTGAAGAGAAGTATCGATTTTATCACGAAAT